>NW_024745388.1:85000-90000 GCF_018991925.1 Homarus americanus | reverse complement strand
TGTTGTGTTATTGTTATTGTTGTGTTGTTGTTATTGTTGTTATTGTTATTGTTATTGTTGTTATTATTGTTATTGTTATTGTTATTGTGTGTGTGTGTGTTATTGTGTGTGTGTGTTGTGTTGTGTGTGTGTTATTGTTATTATTGTGTGTGTGTGTGTGTGTGTGTGTTGTTGTTGTTGTGTTGTTATTGTTATTGTTATTGTTATTGTGTGTGTGTTATTATTGTTGTGTGTGTGTTATTGTGTGTGTGTGTTGTTGTTGTTGTTGTTGTTGTTGTGTTGTTTGTTGTTATTGTTATTGTTATTATTGTTGTTATTATTGTGTGTGTGTTGTGTGTGTGTGTGTGTGTGTGTGTGTGTGTGTGTTGTTGTGTTGTTGTTGTTGTTGTTGTTGTTATTATTGTTGTTATTGTTATTTATTGTTATTGTTATTGTGTGTGTATTATTGTTATTGTTATTATTGTGTGTTATTGTTATTATTGTGTGTGTGTGTGTGTGTGTGTGTGTGTGTGTGTGTGTGTGTGTTGTTGTTGTGTGTTGTTGTTATTGTGTTGTTATTTATTGTTATTGTTATTGTTGTTGTTGTTGTTGTTATTGTTATTGTTATTGTTATTGTTGTTATTGTTATTGTTATTGTTGTGTGTGTGTTGTTGTTGTTATTGTTGTGTTGTTGTTAGTTATTGTTATTGTTATTGTTATTGTTATTATTGTTATTGTTATTATTGTTATTGTGTTATTGTGTTATTATTGTGTGTGTGTATTGTGTGTGTGTGTGTGTGTTATTGTGTGTGTGTGTTGTTGTTGTTGTTATGTTATTGTTATTGTTATTGTTATTGTTATTTGTTATTGTTATTGTTGTTATTGTTATTGTTATTATTGTTATTGTTATTGTGTGTATTGTTATTGTGTGTGTGTGTGTGTGTGTGTGTGTTGTGTGTGTGTGTGTGTGTTGTGTGTGTGTGTGTGTGTTGTGTGTGTGTGTTATTGTGTGTGTGTGTGTGTGTGTGTGTGTGTGTTGTTGTTCTATTATTTATTGTTATTGTTATTATTGTTATTGTTATTGTGTTATTATTGTGTGTGTTATTGTTATTATTGTTGTTATTGTGTGTGTGTGTGTGTGTGTGTGTGTTGTGTGTGTGTTGTTATTGTGTTGTTGTGTTGTTGTTATTGTTATTATTGTTGTTATTGTTATTGTTATTGTGTTATTATTGTGTTATTGTTGTTGTTGTTATTGTTGTGTGTGTTATTGTGTGTTGTTGTGTGGTTGTTGTTGTTGTTGTTGTTATTATTGTTGTTGTTGTTATTTATTGTTATTGTGTGTTATTATTATTGTGTGTGTGTTATTGTGTGTGTGTGTGTGTATTATTGTGTGTGTGTGTGTGTGTGTTGTGTGTGTGTGTGTGTGTGTGTGTGTGTTATTGTTATTGTGTGTGTTGTTGTGTGTTGTTGTGTGTGTGTTGTTTTGTTGTTATTGTTATTGTTGTTGTTGTTATTGTTATTGTGTGTGTTATTGTGTGTGTGTGTTATTATTATTGTGTGTGTGTGTTATTGTGTGTGTGTTATTGTGTGTGTGTGTGTGTGTGTGTTGTGTGTGTGTGTGTGTGTGTGTTGTGTGTTGTTATTATTGTTGACCTATTGTTATTGTTATTGTTATTGTTGTTATTGTTATTGTTGTGTTATTGTTATTGTGTGTGTGTTGTGTGTGTGTGTGTGTGTGTGTGTGTGTGTGTGTGTGTGTTGTTGTGTTGTTGTGTTGTTGATTGTTGTTGTTGTTGTTATTATTGTTATTGTTATTGTTATTGTTATTGTGTTATTATTGTGTGTGTGTGTGTTATTATTATTGTGTGTGTGTTATTGTGTGTTATTATTGTGTTGTGTGTGTGTGTGTGTTATTGTGTTATTGTGTGTGTGTGTGTGTGTGTTGTGTTGTTGTGTTATTTATTGTTATTATTGTTATTATTGTTATTATTGTTATTGTGTGTGTGTGTGTGTGTGTGTTATTGTGTGTGTGTTGTGTGTGTGTGTGTGTGTGTGTGTGTGTGTGTTATTGTGTTGTTGTTGTTGTTATTTGTTATTGTTATTGTTGTTATTTATTGTTATTATTGTTGTTATTATTGTTATTATTGTTATTGTGTGTGTTATTGTGTTATTGTGTGTGTGTGTTATTGTGTGTTATTGTGTGTGTGTGTGTGTGTGTGTGTTATTATTGTGTGTTATTGTGTGTGTGTGTGTGTGTGTGTGTTGTGTGTTATTGTGTTGTGTGTGTGTGTGTGTGTGTGTTGTTGTTATTTGTTATTGTTTATTGTTATTATTGTTATTGTGTTATTATTGTGTGTGTGTGTGTGTGTGTGTTATTGTGTGTGTGTTATTATTATTATTTATTATTATTGTGTGTGTGTTGTGTGTGTGTGTTGTGTGTGTGTGTTGTGTGTGTGTTGTTGTGTGTGTTGTGTTGTTGTTGATGATATTTGTTATTGTTATTGTTATTGTTATTGTTATTGTTTATTGTTATTGTTATTGTTATTGTTATTGTGTGTGTGTGTGTTATTGTGTGTGTTATTGTTATTGTTATTGTGTATTGTGTGTGTTATTGTGTGTGTTATTGTGTTGTGTTATTGTGTGTTATTGTGTGTTGTGTGTTGTTGTGTTGTTGTTGTGTTGTTATTGTTATTGTGTGTGTTATTGTGTGTGTGTTATTATTGTGTGTGTGTGTGTGTGTGTGTGTGTGTGTGTGTTGTGTGTGTGTGTGTGTGTGTGTGTGTGTGTGTTATTGTTATTGTTATTGTTATTGTGTGTGTGTGTGTGTGTGTGTGTGTGTGTGTTGTTGTTTGTTGTTATTGTTATTTGTTATTGTTATTATTATTTATTGTTATTGTTATTGTGTGTGTGTGTGTGTGTGTGTGTGTTATTATTATTGTGTGTGTGTGTTATTGTGTGTGTGTGTGTGTGTGTGTGTGTGTGTGTGTGTGTGTGTGTGTTGTTATTGTTGTTGTTGTTGTTGTTGTTGTTGTTTGTTGTTGTTGTTATTGTTGTTATTGTTATTGTTATTGTTATTGTTATTGTGTGTTATTATTTGTTATTGTTATTGTGTGTTATTGTGTTATTGTGTGTGTTGTTATTGTGTGTTATTGTGTGTTATTGTTGTTATTGTGTGTGTGTGTGTGTGTTATTGTGTGTGTGTGTGTGTTTGTTATTGTTGTTATTGTTATTGTTATTGTTATTATTGTTATTGTTATTGTTATTGTGTTATTATTATTATTGTGTGTGTGTGTGTTATTGTGTGTTGTGTTATTGTGTGTGTGTTATTGTTATTGTTATTGTGTTGTGTTGTTGTGTTGTTGTGTTGTTGTTGTTTGTTGTTGTTGTTATTGTTATTGTTGTTGTTGTGTGTGTGTATTGTTGTGTGTTGTGTGTGTGTGTGTGTGTGTGTGTTGTTATTGTTGTTGTTGTTGTTGTTGTTGTTGTTGTTGTTATTGTTATTGTTGTTGTTATTGTTATTGTTATTGTTATTGTTGTTATTGTTATTGTGTTATTGTTGTTATTGTTATTGTGTGTGTGTGTTGTGTGTGTGTGTGTGTTGTGTTGTGTGTGTGTGTGTGTGTGTGTGTGTGTTGTGTTATTGTGTGTGTTGTGTGTTGTTTGTTGTTATTGTTATTGTTATTGTTATTGTTATTGTTATTGTGTTATTGTTATTGTGTGTTGTGTGTGTGTGTGTGTTATTGTGTGTGTGTGTGTGTGTGTGTGTGTGTGTGTGTGTGTGTGTGTGTGTGTGTGTTGTGTGTTATTGTGTTATTGTGTGTGTGTTGTGTGTGTGTTGTGTGTTGTTGTTATTGTTATTGTTATTGTTATTGTGTGTGTTATTGTTATTGTTATTGTTATTGTTATTGTTATTGTTATTGTGTGTGTGTGTGTGTGTGTGTGTGTGTGTGTGTGTGTGTTGTTGTTATTGTGTGTGTGTGTGTGTTGTGTTGTTGTTATTGTTATTGTTATTTGTTGTTGTTGTTATTGTTATTGTTATTATTGTTATTGTTTATTATTATTGTGTGTGTGTGTGTGTGTGTGTTATTGTGTGTGTGTGTGTGTGTGTGTGTGTGTGTGTGTGTGTGTGTGTGTGTGTGTGTGTGTGTGTGTGTGTGTTGTGTGTGTGTTGTTGTGTGTTGTATTGTTATTGTTATTATTGTTATTGTTATTGTTATTGTTATTATTGTTATTGTTATTGTTATTATTGTGTGTGTGTGTGTTATTGTTATTGTGTGTGTTATTGTGTGTGTGTGTGTGTGTGTGTGTGTGTGTGTGTGTGTTATTGTGTTATTGTTGTTGATGTGTTGTTGTTATTGTTATTGTTGTTGTTGTTGTTGTTGTTATTATTGTTATTGTTATTATTGTTATTGTGTTGTGTTATTATTATTGTGTGTGTGTGTGTGTGTTATTATTGTGTGTGTGTTATTATTGTGTGTGTGTGTGTGTTATTGTGTGTGTGTGTGTGTGTGTGTGTGTGTTATTTATTGTGTGTGTGTGTGTTTTGTTGTTGTTGTTGTTATTGTTATTGTTATTGTTATTGTTATTATTGTGTGTGTGTGTTGTGTGTGTGTGTGTGTGTTATTGTGTGTGTTGTTGTGTTGTTGTTGTGTTGTGTGTGTTGTTGTTGTGTTGGTATTGTTGTTGTTATTGTTATTGTTATTATTTATTGTTATTGTTGTTATTGTTATTGTTATTGTTATTGTGTGTGTGTGTGTGTGTGTGTGTGTGTGTGTGTGTGTTGTTATTATTGTGTGTGTGTTATTGTTATTGTTGTTATTGTTGTTAGTGTTGTGTTGTTGTTGTTGTTATTGTTATTGTTGTTATTATTGTTATTATTGTTGTTATTGTTATTGTTATTGTGTTATTGTGTGTGTGTGTGTGTGTGTGTGTGTGTTGTGTGTGTGTGTGTGTGTGTTATTATTGTTGTGTGTGTGTGTGTGTGTTGTTGTTGTTATTGTTGTTATTGTTGTTGTTATTGT
>NW_024745388.1:77500-80000 GCF_018991925.1 Homarus americanus | reverse complement strand
TATTGTGTTATTATTGTTATTGTTTATTATTGTTATTGTTATTATTATTATTGTGTGTGTGTGTTATTGTTATTGTTATTATTGTTATTGTTATTGTGTGTTATTGTGTGTGTGTGTGTGTGTGTGTGTGTGTTGTGTGTTGTTGTGTTGTTGTTGTGTTGTTGTTTGTTATTTGTTGTTGTTATTATTTGTTGTTATTGTTATTGTTATTGTTATTGTTATTGTTGTTATTGTGTTATTGTGTGTATTGTGTGTGTTATTGTTATTGTGTGTGTGTGTGTGTGTTATTGTTGTTATTGTGTTGTTGTTGTTTATTGTTGTTATTGTTGTTATTTATTGTTATTGTTATTGTTATTGTTGTTATTGTGTTATTATTGTTATTGTTATTGTTGTTATTGTTATTATTGTGTGTGTGTGTGTGTGTGTGTGTGTGTGTGTGTGTTGTGTTATTGTGTGTGTGTGTGTGTGTTCATTATTGGTATTGTTGTGTGTTGTGTTGTTGTTTTGTTATTGTTATTGTTATTTATTGTTGTTGTTGTTGTTGTTGTTATTATTGTTATTGTGTGTTGTGTGTGTTATTGTGTGTGTTGTGTGTGTGTGTGTGTGTGTGTGTGTGTGTGTGTTGTTGTTGTTGTTGTTATTGTTATTTATTGTTATTATTGTTATTGTTATTGTGTTGTTGTTATTGTGTTATTATTGTGTGTGTGTGTTATTGTGTGTGTGTGTGTGTGTTATTGTGTGTGTGTGTGTGTGTGTGTGTGTGTGTGTGTGTGTGTGTGTGTTATTGTTATTGTGTGTTGTGTGTGTTGTTGTGTTGTGTTGTGTTGTTGTTATTTATTGTTATTGTTGTTATTATTATTGTTATTGTGTGTGTGTTATTGTGTATTGTGTGTGTGTGTTATTGTGTGTTGTGTTGTTATTGTTATTGTTATTTATTGTTATTGTTATTGTTATTGTTATTGTTATTGTTATTATTGTGTGTGTGTGTTATTGTGTGTTGTGTGTGTGTGTGTTGTGTGTGTGTGTGTGTGTTATTGTGTGTGTTGTGTTGTGTTATTGTTATATTGTTATTGTTATTATTGTGTGTGTTATTGTTATTTGTTATTGTGTTGTTATTATTATTGTTATTGTTGTGTGTGTGTGTGTGTGTGTGTGTGTGTGTGTGTGTGTGTGTGTGTGTGTGTGTGTGTTGTGTGTGTTGTGTGTTGTTGTGTTGTTGTTGTTATTGTTATTGTTGTTGTTGTTGTTATTTATTGTTGTGTGTTATTGTTATTATTGTGTGTGTGTGTATTATTGTGTGTGTGTTATTGTGTGTGTGTGTGTGTGTGTGTTGTGTGTGTGTGTGTGTGTTGTGTGTGTGTTGTTGTTGTTGGTGTTGTTGTTATTGTTGTTATTGTTGTTTATTGTTATTGTTATTATTATTGTTGTTGTTATTATTATTGTTATTGTTGTTGTTATTGTTATTATTGTTATTGTTGTGTGTGTGTTATTGTGTGTGTGTGTGTGTGTGTTATTGTTGTTGTTGTTGTTGTTGTTGTTGATGGGTTATTGTTATTGTTATTGTTATTATTGTTATTGTGTGTGTGTGTGTGTGTGTGTGTGTGTGTTATTGTTATTGTTATTGTGTGTGTGTGTGTGTTGTGTGTGTGTGTGTGTGTTATTATTATTATTGTGTGTGTGTGTGTGTGTGTGTTGTTGTGTGTTGTGTTGTTATTATTGTTGTTATTTATTGTTGTTGTTGTTGTTATTGTGTTGTTGTGTTGTTGTTATTTATTGACATTGTTATTGTTATTATTGTTATTGTGTTATTATTGTGTATTGTGTTATTGTGTATTGTGTTATTGTTATTATTATTATTGTGTGTGTATTATTGTGTGTTATTGTGTATTGTGTGTGTGTATTGTGTGTGTGTGTGTGTGTGTGTGTTGTTGTGTTGTTGTGTTGTTGTTATTTGTTATTTGTTGTTGTTATTGTTATTGTTATTGTTATTATTATTGTTATTGTTATTGTTATTATTGTTATTATTGTGTGTTATTGTTATTGTTATTGTTATTATTGTGTGTTATTGTGTGTGTTGTGTGTGTTGTGTTGTGTTGTGTGTGTTGTGTGTTGTTATTGTTGTGTGTTGTTGTTCGGTGTTGTTGTTGTTATTGTTATTGTTATTATTATTGTTATTGTTATTATTGTTATTGTTATTGTGTTATTATTATTGTGTGTGTGTGTGTGTGTTATTGTTGTGTGTTATTATTGTGTGTGTGTGTGTGTGTGTGTGTGTGTTGTGTGTTATTGTTATTGTGTTGTGTGTGTGTTTATTGTTGTTATTTGTTATTGTTATTGTTGTTGTTATTGTTATTGTTATTGTGTGTTATTGTTATTATTGTGTGTGTGTGTGTGTGTGTGTGTGTGTGTGTGTGTTATTATTGTGTATTGTGTGTGTGTGTGTGTGTGTGTGTGTGTGTGTTATTGTGTGTGTTGTGTGTTGTTCTGTTATTGTTATTGT
>NW_024745388.1:70000-72500 GCF_018991925.1 Homarus americanus | reverse complement strand
CCCCCCCCCCCCCCCCCCCCCCCCCCCCCCCCCCCCCCCCCCCCCCCCCCCCCCCCCCCCCCCCCCCCCCCCCCCCCCCCCCCCCCCCCCCCCCCCCCCCCCCCCCCCCCCCCCCCCCCCCCCCCCCCCCCCCCCCCCCCCCCCCCCCCCCCCCCCCCCCCCCCCCCCCCCCCCCCCCCCCTTTATTTATTGTTATTGTTATTATTGTTATTGTTATTGTTATTGTGTTATTATTGTTATTATTGTTATTGTTATTGTTGTTGTTGTTGTTGTGTGTGTTATTATTGTGTGTGTGTTATTGTGTGTGTTATTATTGTGTGTTGTGTGTTGTGTGTGTGTGTGTGTGTATTGTTGTTGTGTTATTGTTGTTGTTGTTATTATTTATTGTTGTTATTATTGTTATTGTGTTATTTATTGTTATTGTGTTGTTATTGTTGTTATTATTGTGTGTTATTATTTATTGTGTGTGTGTGTGTGTGTGTTATTGTGTGTGTTGTTGTGTGTTGTGTTATTGTTGTTGTTGTTGTTGTGTTGTTGTTATTGTTATTGTTATTGTTGTTATTGTTATTGTTATTATTGTTATTGTGTTATTGTGTGTGTGTGTGTGTGTGTGTGTGTGTGTGTGTGTGTGTGTGTGTGTGTGTGTGTGTGTGTGTGTGTGTGTGTTGTGTGTTGTTGTTGTTATTGTTATTGTTGTTATTGTGTTATTTATTGTTATTGTTATTGTGTGTGTGTATTGTTGTTGTGTTGTGTGTGTGTGTGTGTGTGTGTTATTGTGTGTGTGTGTTGTTATTGTTGTGTTGTTGTGTTATTGTTGTTATTGTTGTTATTGTTTTATTGTTGTTGTTATTGTTATTGTTATTGTGTGTGTTATTATTATTGTGTGTGTGTGTGTGTGTGTGTGTGTGTGTGTGTGTGTGTGTGTGTTATTATTATTGTTGTGTTGTGTGTGTGTGTGTGTGTGTGTGTGTGTGTGTGTGTGTGTGTGTGTGTGTGTGTTGTTGTGTGTGTTATTGTTATTGTTATTGTTGTTATTGTTATTGTTATTGTTATTGTGTGTTATTGTGTGTGTGTGTGTGTGTGTGTGTGTGTGTGTGTGTGTGTGTGTGTGTGTGTGTGTGTTGTTATTGTTGTGTTGTATTGTTGTTATTTATTGTTATTGTTATTATTATTGTTATTATTATTGTGTTATTATTGTGTGTATTATTGTTATTGTGTTGTGTGTGTGTGTGTGTTGTGTGTGTGTGTGTTATTATTGTGTGTGTTATTGTGTGTGTGTTATTGTGTTATTGTTGTTGTTTGTTGTTATTGTTGGTTGTTATTGTGTTATTGTTATTGTTATTGTTGTTATTATTATTATTATTGTTATTGTGTGTGTGTGTGTGTGTGTGTGTGTGTGTGTGTGTGTGTGTGTTGTGTGTGTGTGTGTGTGTTGTGTGTGTGTGTGTGTGTGTGTGTGTGTGTGTGTGTGTGTGTGTGTGTGTGTGTGTGTTGTGTTGTTATTGTTATTGTTATTGTGTGTTATTGTTATTATTGTTATTGTGTGTGTGTGTGTTATTGTTATTGTGTGTTATTGTGTGTGTGTGTGTGTGTGTGTGTGTGTGTGTGTGTGTGTGTGTGTGTTGTGTGTGTGTGTGTGTGTGTGTGTGTGTGTGTGTGTGTGTGTGTTTTATTCATTGTTATTTGACATTATTATTTATTGTTATTGTTTATTGTTATTATTGTGTGTTATTTATTGTTATTGTGTGTGTGTGTGTGTGTTATTGTTATTATTATTGTGTGTTGTGTGTGTGTGTTATTGTGTGTGTGTTGTTATTGTTATTGTTGTTGTTGTTGTTGTTAGTATTGTTGTGTGTTGTTGTGTTGTTGTTATTGTTGTTATTGTTATTGTTGTTGTTGTTATTATTATTGTTATTGTTATTGTTATTATTGTGTTATTGTTATTGTTATTGTGTGTGTGTTATTGTGTGTGTGTGTTATTATTGTGTGTGTGTGTGTTGTGTGTGTGTGTGTGTGTGTTATTGTTGTGTGTGTGTGTGTTGTGTGTGTTGTTGTTGTTTGTTGTTGTTGTTGTTGTTATTGTTGTTATTTGTTGTTGTTGTTATTGTTATTTATTTATTGTTATTGTTATTGTTATTATTGTGTTATTGTGTTATTGTTATTGTGTGTGTTATTGTGTTATTGTGTGTTATTGTGTGTGTTATTGTGTTGTGTGTTATTGTGTGTGTGTGTTGTGTGTTGTTGTGTTGTGTTGTGTTGTTATTGTTATTGTTATTGTTATTGTTATTGTTATTGTTATTGTTATTGTTATTGTTGTGTGTGTGTGTGTGTGTGTGTGTTGTGTGTGTGTGTGTGTTATTGTGTGTGTGTGTGTGTGTGTGTGTGTTATTGTGTGTGTTGTGTGTGTGTGTTGTGTTATTTATTTATTATTGTTATTGTTATTGTGTGTGTGTGTGTGTGTGTTATTGTGTGTGTGTGTGTGTGTGTGTGTGTGTGTGTG
>NW_024745388.1:25000-27500 GCF_018991925.1 Homarus americanus | reverse complement strand
TGTTGTGTGTGTATTGTGTGTGTGTGTGTGTGTGTGTGTGTGTGTGTGTGTGTGTGTGTGTGTGTTGTGTGTGTGTGTGTGTGTTGTTGTTGTTGTTGTTGTTGTTATTATTGTTATTGTTGTTATTGTTGTTTATTGTTATTGTGTGTGTGTGTGTGTTGTGTTGTTGTTGTGTGTGTTGTGTGTTGTTGTTGTTGTTGTTGTTGATTGATTGTTGTTATTGTTATTGTTGTTATTGTTATTTATTATTATTTATTATTGTTATTGTGTTGTTATTGTTATTGTTATTATTATTGTGTGTGTGTGTGTGTGTGTGTGTTATTATTGTGTGTGTGTGTGTGTGTTATTATTGTGTTATTGTGTGTGTGTGTGTGTTATTGTGTGTGTGTGTGTGTGTGTTGTGTTGTGTTTTATTGTTGTTGTTATTTATTTATTGTTATTGTTATTGTTATTGTTATTGTTATTGTGTGTGTGTGTGTGTGTGTGTGTTATTATTATTGTGTGTGTGTGTGTGTGTGTGTGTGTGTGTTGTGTGTGTGTGTGTGTGTGTTGTGTGTGTGTGTGTGTGTGTGTGTTGTGTGTGTGTGTGTGTGTGTGTTGTGTTTGTTGTTATTGTTATTGTTATTGTTATTGTTATTGTTATTGTTATTTATTTATTGTTATTGTGTGTTATTATTGTGTTATTGTTATTGTTGTGTGTGTTATTGTGTGTGTGTGTGTTATTGTGTGTGTTGTGTGTGTTGTGTTGTGTTGTTATTGTTGTTGTTGTTGTTGTTATTTATTGTTATTATTGTTGTTATTTATTGTTATTATTGTGTGTTATTATTATTGTGTGTGTGTGTGTGTGTGTGTGTGTGTGTGTGTGTGTGTGTGTGTGTGTGTGTGTGTGTGTGTGTGTGTGTGTGTGTGTGTGTGTGTGTGTGTGTGTGTGTGTGTGTGTGTGTGTGTGTGTGTGTGTGTGTTGTGTTGTTGTTATTGTTGTTATTGTGTGTGTGTGTGTGTGTGTGTGTTGTTGTGTGTGTGTGTGTGTGTGTGTGTGTGTGTTATTGTGTGTTGTGTGTGTGATTGTTATTGTTATTGTTATTGTTATTGTGTGTGTGTGTGTGTGTGTGTGTGTGTGTTGTGTTGTTGTTGTTGTTGTGTGTGTTGTTGTGTTATTGTTGTTATTGTTATTGTTATTGTGTGTGTGTTATTTATTATTGTGTGTGTGTGTGTGTGTGTGTGTGTGTGTGTGTGTGTGTGTGTGTGTGTGTGTGTGTGTGTGTGTGTGTGTGTGTGTGTGTGTGTGTGTGTGTGTGTGTGTGTGTGTGTGTGTGGTTGTTGTTATTGTTGTTATTGTTGTTATTGTTGTTATTGTTGTGTTATTTGTTATTGTTATTGTTATTGTTATTGTTATTGTTATTATTGTTATTATTGTGTGTGTGTGTGTGTGTGTGTGTGTGTGTGTGTGTGTGTGTGTGTGTGTGTGTGTGTGTGTTATTGTGTGTGTGTGTGTGTGTGTGTGTGTGTGTGTGTGTGTGTGTGTGTGTGTGTTGTGTGTGTGTTGTTGTTATTGTTATTATTGTTATTGTGTGTGTGTGTGTGTGTGTTATTGTTATTGTGTGTGTGTGTGTGTGTGTGTGTGTGTGTGTGTGTGTGTGTGTGTGTGTGTGTGTGTGTGTGTGTGTGTGTGTGTTGTTGTTATTGTTGTTATTTATTATTGTTATTGTTATTGTTATTGTGTGTGTGTGTGTGTGTGTGTGTGTGTTGTGTGTTATTGTGTGTGTGTGTATTGTTATTATTGTGTGTGTTATTGTGTGTGTGTGTGTGTGTGTGTGTGTGTGTGTGTGTGTGTTGTGTTATTGTTGTTGTGTTGTGTTATTGTTATGTTGTTGTTATTATTGTTTATTGTGTTATTGTTATTGTGTGTGTGTGTGTGTGTGTGTGTGTGTGTGTGTGTGTGTGTGTGTGTGTGTGTGTGTGTGTGTGTGTGTGTGTGTGTGTGTGTGTGTGTGTGTGTGTGTGTGTTGTTGTTATTGTGTTATTATTGTTATTGTGTGTGTGTTGTGTGTGTGTGTGTGTGTGTGTGTGTGTGTGTTATTGTGTGTGTGTGTGTGTGTGTGTGTTGTTGTGTGTGTTGTTGTTGTTGTTGTTGTTGTTGTTATTGTGTTATTGTTATTATTGTTATTATTATTGTTATTGTTATTATTGTGTATTGTGTGTGTGTGTATTGTGTGTGTGTGTGTGTGTGTGTGTGTTATTATTGTGTGTGTGTGTGTGTGTGTGTTATTGTGTGTGTGTGTGTGTGTGTGTGTGTGTGTGTGTGTGTGTGTGTGTGTGTGTGTTGTGTGTGTGTGTTGTTATTGTTATTGTTATTATTATTGTTATTGTTATTGTGTGTGTGTGTGTGTGTGTGTGTGTGTGTGTGTGTGTGTGTTATTGTGTGTGTGTTGTGTGTGTGTGTGTGTGTGTGTGTGTGTGTTGATGTTATTGTTATTGTTATTGTTATTTATTGTGTGTG
>NW_024745388.1:12500-17500 GCF_018991925.1 Homarus americanus | reverse complement strand
TTGTTGTTGTTTATTATTGTTATTGTGTTATTGTTATTGTGTGTATATTGTTATTATTATTGTGTGTTATTGTGTGTGTGTTATTGTGTGTGTGTGTGTGTTATTGTGTGTGTGTGTGTGTGTGTGTGTGTGTGTGTGTGTGTGTGTGTGTGTGTGTGTGTGTGTTGTTGTTGTTGTTTGTTGTTATTGTTATTGACCTATTGTTATTTATTATTGTTGTTATTATTGTTATTGTTATTGTGTGTTGTTGTGTGTTATTATTGTTATTGTGTGTGTGTGTGTGTGTGTGTTGTTGTGTTGATGTTATTGTTGTGTTGATGTTGTTGTTGTTGTTGTTGTTATTGTGTGTGTGTGTGTTGTGTGTTGTTGTTGTTGTTATTGTTGTTGTTGTGTTATTGTGTGTTATTGTGTGTGTTATTGTGTTATTGTGTGTGTGTGTGTGTTATTGTGTGTGTGTTATTGTGTTGTGTGTGTGTGTGTGTGTGTGTGTGTTGTTGTTAGTTGTTGTTATTTGTTGTTGTTGTTGTGTGTGTATTGTTGTGTGTGTGTGTTATTGTTATTGTTATTGTGTGTGTTGTTGTGTGTTGTTGTGTTGTTGTTGTTGATATTGTTGTTATTATTGTTATTGTTATTGTTATTTATTATTGTTATTGTGTGTGTGTATTGTGTGTGTGTGTGTGTGTGTGTGTGTGTGTGTGTGTTATTGTGTGTGTGTGTGTGTGTGTTATTATTGTGTGTGTGTGTGTGTGTGTGTGTGTGTGTGTGTGTGTGTGTGTGTTGTGTGTTGTTGTGTATTGTTATTGTTATTATTGTTATTGTTATTGTTATTGTTATTGTGTGTGTGTGTTATTGTGTGTTATTGTGTGTTATTGTGTGTGTGTTGTGTGTGTGTGTGTGTGTGTGTGTGTGTGTGTGTGTGTGTGTGTGTGTGTGTGTGTGTGTGTGTTGTGTGTGTTGTGTGTGTTGTTGTTGTTGTTGTTGTTGTTATTGTTGTTGTGTGTGTTATTGTTATTGTTGTGTTATTGTTATTGTTATTGTTATTGTTGTTATTATTGTTATTATTATTATTGTTATTATTATTGTGTGTGTTATTGTGTGTGTGTGTGTGTGTGTGTGTGTTATTGTGTGTGTGTGTGTGTGTGTGTGTGTGTGTGTGTGTGTGTGTGTGTGTGTGTTATTGTTATTGTGTGTGTGTATTGTGTGTGTGTGTGTGTGTGTGTGTGTGTGTGTGTGTGTGTGTGTGTGTGTGTGTGTGTGTGTGTTGTGTGTTGTTGAGTTGTTATTGTTGTTATTGTGTTATTGTTGTTGTTGTTGTTGTGTTGTGTGTTGTTGTTGTTGTTATTGTTATTGACATTGTTGTTATTGTTATTATTGTTATTTGTTATTATTATTGTTATTGTGTTATTGTGTGTGTGTGTGTGTGTGTGTGTGTGTGTGTGTGTGTGTGTGTGTGTGTGTGTGTGTTGTGTTGTTGTGTGTGTGTGTGTGTGATGATGATATTATTGTTATTGTTATTATTGTTATTGTTATTGTGTTATTGTGTTATTGTGTGTTAATGTGTGTGTGTGTGTGTGTGTGTGTGTGTGTGTGTGTGTGTGTGTGTGTGTGTGTGTGTGTGTGTGTGTGTGTGTGTGTGTGTGTGTGTGTGTGTGTGTGTGTGTGTGTGTGTGTGTGTGTTGTTGTTCGTTGTTGTTGTTGTTATTGTTGTTGTTATTGTGTGTTATTATTGTTATTATTATTATTGTTATTGTTGTGTGTGTGTGTGTGTGTGTGTGTGTTATTGTGTGTGTGTGTGTGTGTGTGTGTGTGTGTTGTTATTGTGTTATTGTTATTGTGTTATTGTTGTGTGTGTTGTGTGTGTGTTGTTGTTATTGTTATTGTTATTGTTATTGTTATTGTTGTTATTGTGTGTGTGTATTGTGTGTGTGTGTGTGTGTGTGTGTGTGTGTGTGTGTGTGTGTGTGTGTGTGTGTGTGTGTGTGTGTGTGTGTGTGTGTGTGTGTGTGTTAGTGTTGTTATTGTTGTTATTGTTATTGTGTTATTATTGTTATTATTGTTATTATTATTGTGTGTGTGTGTGTTATTGTGTGTTATTGTGTGTGTGTGTGTGTATTGTTATTGTGTGTTGTGTGTGTGTGTGTGTGTGTGTTGTTGTGTGTGTATTGTTATTATTTATTGTTATTATTGTTATTGTGTGTGTGTTATTGTTGTGTGTTATTGTGTGTGTGTGTGTGTGTGTGTGTGTGTGTGTGTGTGTGTTATTATTGTGTGTGTTATTGTGTGTGTGTGTGTGTGTGTGTGTGTGTGTGTGTTGTGTGTTGTTGTTGTTATTGTTATTGTTGTTATTATTGTGTGTTGTTATTGTTATTGTGTGTGTGTGTGTGTGTGTGTGTTGTGTGTGTGTGTGTTATTGTGTGTGTGTGTTATTGTGTGTGTGTGTGTGTGTGTTGTTGTTGTTGATGTTGTTATTTATTGTTATTGTTATTGTTATTGTTATTATTGTTATTGTGTGTGTGTGTGTGTGTGTGTGTGTGTTATTGTTGTGTGTGTGTGTGTGTGTGTGTGTGTGTGTGTGTGTGTGTGTGTTGTGTGTGTGTTGTGTGTGTGTTGTTGTTGTGTGTTGTTGTTGGTTGTTATTGTTATTGTTATTATTGTTATTGTTATTGTGTGTTATTGTGTGTGTGTGTGTGTGTGTGTGTGTGTGTGTGTGTGTGTGTGTGTGTGTGTGTGTGTGTGTGTGTGTGTGTGTGTGTGTGTGTGTTGTGTTGTGTTGTTGTTTGTTATTGTTGTTATTGTTATTGTGTTATTGTTATTATTGTTATTGTGTGTGTGTGTGTGTTGTGTTGTGTGTGTGTGTTGTGTGTTGTGTTGTGTGTTGTGTTGTTGTTATTGTTGTTATTGTTATTGTTATTATTGTTGTGTTATTATTGTGTGTGTGTGTGTGTGTGTGTGTGTGTGTGTGTGTGTGTGTGTGTGTGTTATTGTGTATTATTGTGTGTGTTATTGTGTGTGTGTGTGTGTGTTGTGTTGTTGTTGTTGTTGTTATTGTTGTTATTGTTGTTATTGTTATTGTTGTTATTATTATTATTATTATTGTTGTTGTTGTGTTATTGTGTGTGTGTGTGTGTGTGTGTGTGTGTGTGTGTGTGTGTGTGTGTGTGTGTGTGTGTTAATTGTTGTTATTGTTAGTTTGTTATTGTTATTGTTGTTGTTATTGTTATTGTTGTTATTGTTATTGTTATTGTTATTGTGTGTTATTGTTATTGTGTGTGTGTGTGTGTGTGTGTGTGTGTGTGTTATTGTTGTGTGTGTGTTGTGTTATTGTTGTTGTGTGTTGTTGTTGTTGTTGTTGTTGTTGTTATTGTTATTATTGTTATTGTGTGTGTGTTATTGTGTGTGTGTTATTATTGTTATTGTGTGTGTTGTGTGTGTGTGTGTGTGTTGTGTGTGTGTGTGTGTGTGTGTGTGTGTGTGTGTGTTATTGTTGTGTGTTGTTATTGTGTTGTTGTGTGTGTGTTGTTGATGTTGTTATTGTTATTGTTATTGTTATTGTTATTATTATTGTTATTGTTATTTATTGTGTTATTGTGTTATTATTATTGTGTGTGTGTGTTATTGTTATTGTGTGTGTGTGTTGTTGTTGTTGTTGTTGTTGTTGTGTTTGTTGTTGTTATTGTTGTTATTGTTATTGTTATTATTGTTATTGTGTGTTATTATTATTGTTGTTATTGTGTGTGTGTTATTGTGTGTGTGTGTGTGTTATTGTGTTGTGTGTGTGTGTGTGTGTGTGTGTGTTGTGTGTGTGTGTGTGTGTTGTGTGTGTGTGTGTTGTGTGTTGTTGTTGTTGATGTTTATTGTTATTGTTATTGTTATTGTTGTTATTGTTGTTATTGTGTGTGTTATTGTTATTGTTATTATTGTGTGTGTGTGTGTGTGTGTGTGTGTGTGTGTATTATTGTGTGTGTGTGTGTGTGTGTGTGTGTGTGTGTGTGTGTGTGTGTGTGTGTGTGTGTATATTGTTATTGTGTTGTGTTATTGTGTTGTGTGTTATTGTTATTGTTATTGTTATTATTGTTATTGTTGTTATTATTGTTATTGTTATTGTTATTGTGTGTGTGTGTGTGTGTGTGTGTGTGTGTGTGTGTGTGTGTGTGTGTGTGTGTGTGTGTTATTGTGTGTTATTGTGTGTGTGTGTGTGTGTGTGTGTGTGTTGTGTGTGTGTGTGTGTGTGTGTTATTATTGTGTGTATTGTTGTTATTGTATTGTTATTGTTGTTATTATTATTGTGTTATTGTGTGTGTGTGTGTGTGTGTGTGTGTGTGTGTGTGTGTGTGTGTGTGTGTGTGTGTGTGTGTGTGTTGTGTTGTGTTGTTGTTGTTGTTATTGTTATTGTTATTATTGTTATTATTATTATTATTGTGTGTTATTATTATTGTGTGTTATTGTTATTGTGTGTGTGTGTGTGTGTGTGTTATTGTTATTGTGTTATTGTGTGTGTGTGTGTGTTATTATTATTATTGTGTGTTGTGTGTGTTGTTGTTGTTGTTGTTGTTATTGTTATTATTGTTATTGTTATTGTTATTATTATTGTGTGTGTTATTGTGTGTGTGTGTGTGTGTGTGTGTGTGTGTGTGTGTGTGTGTGTGTGTGTGTGTGTGTGTGTGTGTGTGTGTGTGTGTGTTGTGTGTGTTATTGTTGTTAATTGTTATTATTGTTGTTGTTATTGTTATTTATTATTTATTATTATTGTTATTATTATTATTGTGTATTGTGTGTGTGTGTTGTGTGTGTGTGTTATTGTGTGTGTGTGTGTGTGTGTGTGTGTTATTGTTGTTATTGTTAGTGTTATTGTTAATTATTGTTATTGTTATTATTGTTATTGTGTGTGTGTGTGTTATTGTGTGTGTGTGTGTGTGTGTGTGTGTGTGTGTGTGTGTGTGTGTGTGTTATTATTGTGTGTGTGTGTGTGTGTGTGTGTGTGTGTGTGTGTGTGTGTGTGT
>NW_024745388.1:0-5000 GCF_018991925.1 Homarus americanus | reverse complement strand
GTATTATTGTTATTGTTATTATTATTGTTATTATTATTATTGTGTGTGTGTGTGTGTGTGTTATTGTGTGTGTGTGTGTGTGTGTGTGTGTGTGTGTGTGTGTGTGTGTGTGTGTGTGTGTGTGTTGTGTGTTGTGTTGTTGTTATTGTTATTGTTATTGTATTGTGTGTATTGTTATTGTGTGTTGTTGTTGTTGTTATTGTTATTGTGTTATTGTTATTTATTTATTTATTTATTGTTTTTATTTATTTGTTGTTTATTGTGTTTTTGTGTTTGTGTGTTATTTATTTGTTGTTATTTTTTTTATTTATTTTTTATTGTGTGTGTGTGTGTGTTGTTGTTATTTTTGTTTTTATTTATTTGTTGTTGTTTGTGTGTTATTATTGTGTATTATTATTGTTGTGTGTGTTGTGTTTGTGTGTGTGTTGTTGTTATTGTTAATTATTGTTGTTTTTGTTATTTATTGTTTGTTATTGTTTTTATTTATTTGTTATTATTTATTGTTGTTATTGTTTGTTGTTGTTTGTTTGTTTGTTGTTGTGTGTTGTTGTGTATTTTTTTGTTTTTATTTGTTATTTTTTATTTGTTATATTATTTGTTATTGTGTGTGTGTTGTTGTGTGTATTATTGTTATTATTGTTATTTGTTATTGTTTGTTTGTTGTTATTTTATTTTTATTTATTGTTTTTATTTATTATTGTATTGTTATTGTTGTGTTATTTATGTTATTGTGTGTTTGTGTGTTGTTGTGTTGTTGTTTGTTGTTGTTGTTTTTTTATTTGTTTTTTTGTTGTTTTTTTGTGTGCATTTATTATTATTGTTATGTTTGTTTTTATTTATTTATATTTATTATTATTGTTTATTATTTATTTATTGTATTATTTATTTGTTATTTGTTTTATTTGTTGTTTACATTTACATTATTTATTATTTATTATTATTTGTGTTGTGTGTGTGTTATTATTTTTATTTGTTATTTGTTTGTTTGTTGTTGTTATATTTTGTTATTTATTGTGTGTGTGTGTGTGTTGTTGTTGTTTTATTGTTGTTATTTGTGTATTTGTGTGTGTTATTGTATTGTTATTTTATTGTGTGTTGTTATTGTTGTGTTGTTGTTGTTATTGTTGTTGTTGTGTTGTTGTTATTGTTATTTTATTATTATTGTTATTGTTATTTATTGTTATTGTTGTGTTGTTATTTATTGTGTTGTTGTGTGTGTGTGTTGTTGTTATTGTGTTGTGTGTGTTGTGTGTGTTGTGTGTTGTTGTGTTATTTATTATATTGTTATTATTGTGTGTTTATTGTTGTGTTGTTATTTATTGTTATTGTGTGTTATTGTTGTTATTGTGTGTGTTGTTGTGTGTTTGTTGTTGTTGTGTTGTTGTTGTTATTTATTTGTTATTATTTTTTGTTGTTGTTGTTGTTATTATTTATTGTTATTTATTATTGTTATTAATTGTGTGTGTTGTGTGTGTGTGTGTGTTTATTATTATTTTGTTTAATTGTTGTTTTTGTTGTTATATTTATTGTTGTTATTTATTTATTTTGTGTTGTTGTTATTTGTTATTTGTTATTGTTTGTTGTTTTTGTTATTTGTTGTTTGTTATTTGTTTATTTGTTTGTTTATTTATATTGTTTATATTTATTATTATTTGTTATTTATTATATTTGTGTGTGTGTGTATTTATTTATTATTTGTTTACATTTGTTGTTGTTGTTTGTTGTTTATATTTATTATATTTTGTTGTTTGTTGTGTGTGTGTGTGTTGTTTTTGTTTATTGTGTGTGTGTGTTTTATTATTTTATTTCTTTTTTATTTGTTATTGTTATTATTTATTGTTATTATTATTGTTGTGTTATTGTGTGTGTTGTTTGTGTGTGTGTTGTGTTGTTTGTTGTTTATTGTTATTTGTTGTTATTTATTATATTTGTTATTGTTATTATTTATTTACTTGTTATTTATATTATTTTATTTGTTGTTTGTTATTTATTATTATTTATTATTTGTTTATTTTATTGTTATTTGTGTTGTTTATATTGTGTATTGTTGTTGTTATTTTGTTATATTTATTTTTGTTGTTATTGTTATTTATTTATTATTGTTTGTGTGTGTTGTTGTTTTATTGATTTGTTTATTTTTGTTGTTGTTGTTTGTTGTTGTTGTTTATTTGTTTTTGTTATTTGTTACATTTTATTTAATTTATTTTTATTTTTTATTGTTGTTGTTGTTGTGTGTTGTTGTGTGTTGTGTTGTTTATTTTATTTGTTTGTTATTATTGTTGTGTTGTGTGTGTTGTTGTTATTGTTATTGTTATTGTTGTTATTGTTATTATTTGTGTGTGTGTGTGTTGTTATTATTGTGTGTGTTTATTGTTATTGTGTTATTTGTTGTGTTATTATTATTGTGTGTTGTTGTGTTATTGTGTGTGTGTGTGTTTGTTGTTTGTGTGTGTTGTGTTGTTATTTATTTATTGTTATTGTTATTGTGTTGTTTGTTGTGTGTTGTTTTTGTGTGTTGTTGTTGTTTGTTACATTTTTTGTTTATTTATTACATTGTTATTATTGTTATTTATTGTTATTGTTATTTGTTATTTATTATTGTGTGTGTTATTGTGTGTGTGTGTGTGTTGTTGTTATTCTTATTGTTGTGTTGTTGTGTTGTTGTTGTTGTGTTGTTGTTATTCATTTTGTTTATTGTTATTGTTTATTATTTATTTGTTATTGTTATATTATTGTGTGTGTTGTTTGTGTGTGTGTTATATATTGTTTTTGTTGTGTTATTGTTGTTGTGTTGTTGTGTGTGTTATTTGTTATTATTTTATTATTTGTTTATTTATTTGTTATTTTATTGTTGTTATTATATTGTGTGTGTTATTTGTGTGTTATTGTTTGTGTGTGTGTGTGTGTTGTTGTTTTATTTGATGTGTGTGTTTGTTGTTGTTATTTTTATTGTTATTATTTTTATTTATTGTTTTATTATTATTTATTATTATTTTTTCTGTTTGTTTATTGTTGTTATTTTGTTTGTTATTATTTGTTATTTTTTATTTTGTTATTATTGTTTTTTTGTTGTATTTTTTTATTTTTCTGTTATTGTTATTTATTGTGTGTGTGTGTTTGTTTATGTGTGTTTGTTGTGTGTGTGTTATTGTGTTGTTGTGTTTTATTTTTTATTTGTTTTTTTATTTATTTTTTGTTTGTTTATTTTATTTGTTGTTTGTTATTTGTTGTTTTTATGTGTTGTTATTGTTGTGTTTGTTTGTTATTTTATTGTTGTGTTGTTGTGTGTGTGTGTGTTATTGTGTGTTGTTGTGTTGTGTGTGTGTGTGTGTGTGTGTGTGTGTGTGTTTGTGTTGTTTGTGTGTTGTGTGTGTGTGTGTGTTATTTATTGTTATTTTTATTTTTGTGTGTGTGTGTTGTTGTTGTGTGTTGTTTTGTTGATATTTATTGTTGTTATTTGTTATTTATTATTGTTTTGTGTGTGTGTGTGTGTTGTTGTTGTTTTTTATTTATTGTTATTATTATTTATTGTTATTGTGTGTATGTTGTTGTGTTGTGTGTGTGTGTTGTTATTTTATTTATTATTACATTTATTGTTATTTATTTGTGTGTTGTGTGTGTGTTATTATGTTATATTATATTATTTTTGTGTGTTTTTGTGTGTTGTGTTGTTTGTTTGTGTTGTTTGTTGTTGTGTTTTATTTGTTATTTGTTGTTGTTGTTATTGTTGTTTATTTGTTTTTATTGTTGTTGTTTGTTGTTTGTGTGTGTGTTATTGTTGTTATTATTATTTATGTGTGTGTGTTGTGTGTTTTTGTTGTTGTTGTTTGTTGTTATTTATTGTTTTTATTATTTGTTATTTGTTGTGTGTGTGTTATTATTGTTGTTGTTGTTATTTGTTATTTGTGTTTGTGTTGTTGTTTTTGTTTATTTTGTTTTTGTTGTGTTATTATTTATTGTTATTTATTTATTATTTATTTGTTTATTGTTGTGTGTGTGTGTGTGTTGTGTGTTGTTGTTTGTTATTTTGTTGTTGTTATTTATTTATTATTTATATTGTTTGTATGTGTGTGTGTTGTGTGTGTGTGTGTTATTTGTTATATTGTTATTTTTGTTATTTGTTTTTTATTATTTATTATTTATTTGTTATTTGTTGTTGTTGTTTATTATTTATTTATTATTTATTTTTGTTGTTGTTGTTATTTGTTTTTATTTCTTTATTTGTTATTGTTTATTGTTGTTATTGTGTTATTTATTATTTGTTATTATTATTGTTGTGTGTGTGTGTGTTGTGTGTGTGTTTGTTGTTATTTTTATTGTTTTTTATTGTGTTGTTGTTGTTTATTGTTTATTTGTTATTTGTTTATTTATTGTTATTATTATTGTTATTATTATTGTTATTGTGTGTTGTGTTGTTATTGTGTGTGTGTTATTGTTTGTGTTATTTTTATTTGTGTGTGTGTGTTGTTATTATTATTGTTATTGTGTTTTGTGTTGTTGTTGTTGTGTGTGTGTGTTGTTTGTTTTTATTTATTTATTTTTTTAATTTATTTATTGTTTATTGTTTATTTATTGTTATTTATTTATTTTTTATTTTATTTATTATTGTGTTATTTTGTGTTATTTGTGTGTGTGTTATTATTGTTGTGTTTGTGTGTGTGTGTTGTATTGTTTGTTGTTGTTTTTGTTATTATATTTATTATTTGTTGACATTTTTATTTGTTTATTTATATTTATTTATTTATTATATTGTTATTTTATTTATATTTATTCATTTTTTTGTTTGTTTGTTTTTATTGTTGTTGTGTTGTTATTTATGTTTTTTATTGTTGTTATATTGTGTGTTTTTGTTGTTATTTGTTTGTGTTGTGTTTTATTTATTTATTATTATATTTATTGTTGTTTATGTTTGTTTACATTGTTATTTTTTTTTTTTGTTTTTTTTTTGTTGTTATTTTTGTTTATTTTTTTGTTTATTGTTACTTATGTTACTGTGTTTT
>NW_024745387.1:0-22832 GCF_018991925.1 Homarus americanus | reverse complement strand
GTTACGTATTGCTTAATAATAATTGGCGATCAAAAAATTATTAGTCTCCAATCTCTAGATGACAGGCATCCTTCACTATTAACTAGGTCCTACGGCCTTAAGGGGTGACAAATTAATGAGTCCCAGTCTAAAATGGTTGAGTTAGGTTGGGTCCTGTTAAAACTTGGGACAACAGGAATAAGGCCTATTAGTACTGGGGCCTGTGGCGACTTAGGCCAGCTATGACTTGGGCCTATGGCATGCATAAGAGGGCCTGTTGGAGATCAGGCATAGGACTAGGCCTGTTAGAGATCAGGCATAGGACTAGGCCTGTTAGGAGATCAGGCATAGGACTAGCCTGCTGGATCAGGCATAGGACTAGGCCTGTTAGAGATCAGGCAGGACTAGGGCCTGTTGGAGATCAGGCATAGGACTAGGGCCTGTTAGAGATCAGGCATAGGACTAGGGCCTGTTAGAGATCAGGCATAGGACTAGGGCCTGTTAGAGATCAGGCATAGGACTAGGGCCTGTTAGAGATCAGGCATAGGACTAGGGCCTGTTAGAACTGGGACATGTTAAAAATTATAGCTCGTTCAGACTGGGGCCCTTATGACATTGACATGGTCCCGTGTAGTCTAGGGACAATTAAGACTGGGGGCCCATTAAGACTGGGACCTATTAAGACTGGGACCCATTAAGACTGGGTTCCATAAGATTGGGTCCCATTAAGATTGGGACCTGATAAGATTGGGTCCCATTAAGACTGGGTCCCATTTACTCTTGTGAACGGATTTAGATTGGATTGAATACCAGGGTGTTGATGAAGGACCTGGCTCAGAGCACACACAAACACACACACACACACACACACACACACACACACACACACACACACACACACACACACACACACACACACACACACACACACACACACACACACACACACACATACTGGATACTGTTTGCTGGAGGAAGAGGAGCAGGAGACGGAAGAAGAGGAGCAGGAGACGAAGAAGAGGAGCAGGAGACGGAAGAAGAGGAGCAGGAGACGGAAGAAGAGGAGCAGGATGCAAGAAGAAGAAGGAGACGGAAGAAGGAGCAGGAGACGGAAGAAGAGGAGCAGGAGACGGAAGAAGAGGAGTAGGAGGAGAGAATGTAAAGCAGTAGGGAAAGAGGAAGAGTAGTAAGAAGAGGAAGAGGAAGATTAGGGAGGAGGGGAAGGAGTAAGAAGAGGGGGGAAGAGGAGGAGGAGGAAGGAGCCAGCTGGTAGAGCCATAATACATCACAACAGAGAAGAGACCACCTTAGTGTGATGGGTCCATGACGCCGCCAGCTGTGTTGATGGGTTTATAAGTACCTTCCTTTCCTTCCCTTCCCTCCTTTCCTTTTCTTTCCTTTCTCTCTCCCTTCCTCTATTTTACTGTCCCTCCTCCCTCCCTCCCTCTCCTTCCTCCTCCTCCTCCCCTCCCTCCTCCTTCCCTCCCCTTCCCTCCGTTCTTCCTCTTATCTCCCTTTCCCTTTCTTCTTTTCCTTTCGCCGTCCCTCCCTCCTTTCCTTTCTTCCCTTTCTTCATCCCTCTCCCTCCCTCCCCTCCCGTCCTTCCCTCCCCTTCCCTCCCTCCCTCCCCTTTCTTTTTCCTTCCTTCCTCTTCTCATCCCTTTATTCCTCCTCTCCATCTCTTCCTTCCTTCCTCCCATTTTTTAACCTCTCCCTCCCTCCCCCCTTTGGCCAGACACATTCTGTACATTTCTCTAACATTAACATTGCATCAAAATTTTGGGGACGTAAAATCGGAAATGAAGTGAAGCAAACTGAAAAAATCGATTTTTTTTTTAGTGTGATTTTTTATTTGGGGGAGGGAGGTAGGGGGAGGGGAGGTAGGGGGGAGATAGGGTGGGGGCAATACAGAGGCGGGTTCTCTTTGGTCTGAGTTCGCGAATGGAAAACGATTTCAATTTGGTGATGTTATTTCGCTGATAATATGATTTGGTGGTGGCTATTTGGCGACATTGGTTTGATACATTTAATTTGGAGTTTTCACTTTAGCAGTAACAAATTTGGCGATATTCAATTAGTAGGAAGAAATTTAACGTTATTCAATTGTGTTCATCATTTTCATGATGTTTGCTAAGCCTTTGACCGACGAACCATATTTTTTTTTCGCACATACCTAATGGTTTCTCGAAATTGTTTAAGGACTGTGTGAAAGTTGACGGAGGAAATTAATGAAACAGGTGTGAGACAGGTGCGAGTGGAGATCACAGTCAATAGCTATGGAAGGAGTGTGCGATATGGTCGTAGGGACAGGTAAGCGGACAGAGAATGCGAGAATTTGGTGAAAGGAAATGATTAAGGGCATCTGGCTGTCTGAATCCAGGTAAAAAAGTCACAGGTAAAAAAGTCACAGGAAAAAGTCACAGGAAAAAAAGTCACAGGAAAAAAAGTCACAGGAAAAAAAGAAAAGTTAACTATCGAATTCTCACATTTAAGCAGAATGGGTATGTGGTTGGTTTTGTGGCTTGTGCGAATGTTGGATAATAGTCGAAGAGGTCTTGTGTTCGTAAAGTAGAGAAGATAACATTAGGTGTGCAGTAAAAAATGCGTCAGACACTCAAATTTTTGATTAAAGTGAAAGCGAACTGTAAATCCAAAGTTTATTAATATTAGTAGTAGTAGTAGTAGGTAGTAGTAGTAGTAGTAGTAGTAGTAGTGACCCCACCCCCCCACACACACACCTTTCACTCATCTTTCTCCCTCATATGAACTCTCAACAAATATGGCGACTTTTTATGCAAATGACTGTACCAGAAAGCTGCAATTACCTCTCCTGTCTCTATACAGGTAAAGTTAGGACCTATTAGCGGGACGACACACCTCCTTCCTCCCCAGCACAGGTGACTCCTTCCCCCAGTACAGGTAACCTCTCCCCCTTCCCCCGTAGCACAGGTAACCTTCCCCGGTACAGGTGACGTCTCCTCCTTCCCCAGTACAGGTGACCTCCCTGCCTTCCCCCCGGTACAGGTGACTTCTTTCCCCTTCCCCCGGTACAGGTGACCTCTTCCCCCGGTACAGGTGACCTCTTTCCCGGTACAGGTGACTCCTTTCCCCTTCCCCCCGGTACAGGTGACCCTTCCCCAGTACAGGTAACCTCTTCCCCAGGTGACCTCCTTCCCCGGTACAGGTGACCTCTTCCCCGGTACAGGACCTTCCCCCAGCACGGTGACCCCTTCCCTGTCCCCTAGTACAGGTGACCTTCCCCGGTACAGGTGACCCTTCCCCGGTACAGGTGACCTTCTGTACAGGTGACCCCTTCCCCTTCCCCCCAGTACAGGTAACCTCTTCCCCCCGGTACAGGTGACCTTCCCCGGTACAGGTGACCTCTTCCCCCTTCCCCGGCAGGTGCCTCCTCCCCCGGTACAGGTGACCTCTTCCCCGGCACAGGTGACCTCCCCGGTACAGGTGACCCTTCCCCCAGTACAGGTGACCTCTTCCCCCTCCCCGGTACAGGCACCTTTCCCCTTCCCCCCAGCACAGGTAACCCTTCCCCTTCCCCCGGTACAGGTGACCTTCCCCAGGTGACCCCCAGCACAGGTGACCTCCCCAGTACAGGTGACCTCCTCCCTTCCCCAGTGCAGACAGGTGACCTCTTCCTTCCCCGGTACAGGTGACCCTCCCCCCACTCCCCAGCACAGGACCCCCCCCTCCCCGGTACAGGTGACCCCCTTCCCCGGTACAGGTGACCTCCCCCCTTCCCCCAGTACAGGTGACCCTTCCCCTTCCCCGGTACAGGTGACCTCCTCCCCCCTTCCCCCAGTACAGGTGACCTCTTCCCCTTCCCCGGTACAGGTGACCTCCTCCCCCTTCCCCCGGTACAGGTGACCTCTTCCCCTTTCCGCCAGCCAGGTGACACCCTTCCCTTCCCCCAGTACAGGTGACCCTTCCCCCCTCCCCGGTACAGGTGACCTCCCCTTCCCCCAGCAGGTGACCTCTCCCCCTTCCCCGGGTACAGGTGACCTTCCCTCTGGTACAGGTGACCCTCCCCCCTTCCCCCAATACAGGTGACCCCTTCCCTTCCCCCCAGTACAGGTGACCCCCCTTCCCGGTACAGGTGACCTTCCCCCTTCCCCAGCACAGGTGACCCCTTCCCCGGTACAGGTGACCTCCCCCTTCCCCAGCACAGGTGACCTCTTCCCCCTTCCCCCGGTACAGGTGACCCTTCTGGTACAGGTGACCTTTCTCCCTTCCCCGGTACAGGTGACCTTCCCCTTCCCACACAGGTGACCCCTTCCCCTTCCCCCAGTACAGGTGACCTTCCCCCCTCCCCGGTACAGGTGACCTCTTCCCCTTCCCCAGTACAGGTGACCCTTCCCTTCCCCCGGTACAGGGACCTTTCCCCTTCCCCCCAGGTGGACTCCCCCCCTTCCCCGGTACAGGTGACCTCTTCCCGGTACAGGTGACCTCTTCCCCCTTCCCCGGTACAGGTGACCTCTTCCTCCTAAATACGGTGACCTCTTTCCCCTTCCCCCAGTACAGGTGACCTCTTCCCCCTTCCCCGGTACAGGACCTTCCCCTTCTCCCCAGTACAGGTGACCTTCCCCTTCCCCGGTACAGGTGACCCTTCCTCCCTTCCCCAGTACAGGTGACCCCCCTTCCCCGGTACAGGTGACCTCTTCCCTTCCCCCAGTACAGGTGACCTCCTTCCCGGCACAGGTGACCACTTCCCCTTCCCCAATACAGGTGACCTCTTCCCCTTCCCCAGTACAGGTGGACCTCTTCCCCCTTCCCCCGGCACAGGTGACTCTCTTCCCCCAGTACAGGTGAACCTTCCCCCCTTCCCCGGTACAGGTGACCCTTCCCCTTCCCCGGTACAGGTGACTCTTCCCCTTCCCCCGGTACAGGTTCCCCTTCCCGGTACAGGGACCTTCCCTTCCCAGTACAGGTGACTCCTTCCCCCCTTCCCCCGGTACAGGTGACCCTTCCCTTCCCCCAGTACAGGTGACCTCTTCCCTTCCCCCGGTACAGGTGACCTTTCCCTCCCCCCCCGGTACAGGTGACCCTTCCACCCTTCCCCGGTACAGGTGACCTTCCCTCCCCCCCAGTACAGGTGACCCCCCTTCCCCTGGCACAGGTGACCTCTTCCCCTGGTACAGGTGACTTCTTCCCCCCCTTCCCCGGCACAGGTGACCCTTCCCCTTTCCCCCGGCACAGGTGACCTCTTTCCCCCCTGCAGTGACCTCCCCTTCCCCGGTACAGGTGACCTTCCCCTTCCCTGGTACAGTGACCTCTTCCCTTCCCCGGCACAGGACCTTCCCCCTTCCCCAATACAGGACCTCTTCCCCCAGTACAGGACCTTTCCCCTTCCCCGGTACAGGTGACCTTTCCCTTCCCCAGCACAGGTGACCTCTTCCCCCTTCCCCCGTACAGGTGACCTCTTCCCCCTTCCCCGGTACAAGGTGACCCTTCCCCTTCCCCGGTACAGGTGACCTCTTCCCCCTTCCCCTGGTACAGGTGACCTTTCCCCTTCCCCGGTACAGGACCTCTTCCCCTTCCCCGGCACAGGTGGACCTTCCCCCTTCCCCTGAGGACAGGTGACCTCCCCTTCCCCCAGTACAGGTGACCCTTTCCCCTTCCCCCGGTACAGGGAATCCTTCCTTCCCCCGGTACAGGTGACCTCTTCCCCCTTCCCCGGTACAGGTGACCTCTCCCCCTTCCCCCAGTACAGGTAACCCCTTCCCCGGTACAGGTGACACCTCCCCGGTACAGGTGACCTCTTCCCGGTACAGGACCCCCTTCCCCCAGTACAGGTGAACCTCTGCAGGCACAGGTGACCTCCCCCCTTCCCCCGGTACAGGTGACCTCTTCCCCGGCACAGGTGACTCTTCCCCTTCCCCCGGTACAGGTGACCTCTCCCCTTCCCCCTGGCATGGTGAGCCCTTCCCCGGTACAGGTGACCTCTTCCCCCCTTCCCCGGTACAGGTGACCTCTCCCCTTCCCCGGTACAGGTGACCCTTCCCCGGCACAGGTGACCTCTTCCCCCTTCCCCAGTACAGGTGACCTCCCCCTTCCCCGGCACACAGGTGACCTTCCCCTGGTACAGGTGACCCTCCCCTTCCCCCGGTACAGGTGACCTCTTCCCCGGCACAGGTGACCCTCCCTTCCCCGGTACATGTGACCTCTTCCCGGCACAGGTGGACCCTTCCCTTCCCCGGCACAGGTGACCCTTCCCCCTTCCCCGGTACAGGTGACCTCTTCCCCTTCCCCGGTACAGGTGACCTCTTCCCCTTCCCCTGGCAGCTAGGTGACCTCTTCCCCCCTTCCCCGGTACAGGTGACCCTTCCCCCTTCCCCGGTACAGGTGACCTCTCCTTCCCCTGGTACAGGTGACCCTTCCTGGTACAGGACTCTCCTTCCCTGGTACAGGATTTCCCCTTCCTGAGGTGACCCTTCCCCTGGTGACCTCTTACTCTACCTGCGGGTTCTTGTATTCTGTCAGGGGAAAAGTTTGAGATTTTAATGGGATGTGAAAGTTTGTTGGTAAGACAGTTTCCCTGGCTGCAGGGGGCTTGGTGTGGGTCCTTGTGGTGGGTTGGGGGGTGAGAGGAGGGAAGTGGGAGAGGGTTAGTGGATGGGGAGGGAGAAGGAGACAGGAGGCAGGGTAGGCGGAGGAGAGGGAGGGGTTATGATGAGGGAGCGAGGGAGGGAGGTAGGGTGATGGAGGGTGTGGGGGTCTAGGGGAGGATTGAGGATAGAGGGAGGGAGTGATGGAGGGGAAGATAAGGGAGGGAGTGGGGGAGGGAGGAAAAGAAAGAGGGAGAGGACAGAGAAGGTGAGGAGAGTCCCAGCACCCAATAGGCCCTAACCTAACCTAACCTGACCTGACTCTGATTGCGACTAGCCTAACTTAACCTGACCTGATCTTGTCTAACCTAACCTAACCTGATCTAACCTTTGACCTGACCTAACCTAACTCTAACTCTATCCCAACCTGACCTGACTCACTGGATCTTGACCTGGACCTGATCTGCTTTAACCTAACCTGACCTGACCTAATAAGATGATTGGGGCCTAAAGAGACTGATAACCATGAAGAGTTAGTATCAGTCTAATTCAAGGAGACCCCAAGCTAACCAAACTTAACCCAACCCAACCCATCCCAACTCTAATCTAACCTAATCCACACTATAATTGGAACACATTGACTGGAAACTGTCTTTAAATGTTCCTTAGTAAACAATCGTCTGTCTGCCTGTCTGTCCTGTTCTCACCTAATATCGTGATGAATAAGTCACATGGAAACTCAAGTAGCCAATGAAACGTATAATATTTCCGTGACGTCATTAAGACTTTCCTGTGATTGGCTTTTGAGCGTATCTTTTATGACACCATCTTATTTTCTCTCTGATTGGCTATTTCTACCAGACCTGTGTTTGTGACGTCATATAAAAACCCACCTTGATTGGCTGTCGTTAATAGAGATAGCCGTGATGTCGTCAATACCGAGTGTTATGATTGGTTGTTGTCAATATAGGTGTGTCTGGTGTTGGTTACCTGTGTAATCAATAAAACTGGTTCAATGAATTATTATTCCCAGTGGCACAGTAATTCCGAGTAAACAGCATAGTTGGTGGAATATTGTAACAATCACAATAATTTGGAATTATAAACGAAGATTAGTTAGTTAGTTAAGAGAAGGTGAGTTTTTATTCTGTTAAACCTGTTCTTATGGTGTTCAGTCATGGAAGAGGAACAAAGAAGAACATTATTAATGTTTATTTTTCTCTGTTTATCTCAATTTAACGTTGATGAATTCTTTAAGATGAGGACTAATTTAACTCTTTTCAGACCAGGAGGTTAAAACCATCATCATCAGAGGGGCTAAACCAGGACCAGGGGAGGGAGGGGGAGCAGGTGAGGGAGGGGGGGGTCAGGGGTGGGGAGGGGAGGGGGCACCAGGGTGAGGGAGGGGGGTCCAGGTGAGGGAGGGGGGTCCAGGTGAGGGAGGGGGGTCCAGGTGAAGGGAGGTGGGGGGGTCCAGGTGGGAGGGAGAGGGGTCCAGGTGAGGGAGAGGGGGCACCAGGTGAGGGAGGGGGGTCCAGGTGAGGGAGGGGCACCAGGTGAGGGAGGGGGGTCCAGGTGAGGGAGAGGGGCAAGAAAGGAGGGAGGGGGGGTCCAGGTGAGGGAGGGGGCACCAGGTGAGGGGAGGGGGGTCCAGTTGTGAGGGGAGGGGGGGGTCCAGGTGAGGAGGGGGGTCCAGGTGAGGAGGGGGTCCAGGTGAGGGAGAGGGGGCACCAGTTGAGGGAGGGGCACCAGGTGAGGAGAGGGGCCCAGGTGAGGTCAGGTGAGGAGGTCAGGAGGAGGGGCACCAGTTGAGGAGGGGGCCAGGTGAGGGAGGGGGTCAGGTGAGGAGGTCAGGTGAGGAGGGCACCAGGTGAGGAGGGGGTCAGGTGAGGGAGCACCAGTTGAGGAGGGCACCAGGTGGAAGGAGGGGGTCAGGTGAGGAGGAGGCACCAGTTGAGGGAGAGGGGCACCAGGTGGGGGAGGGGGTACAGGTGAGGAGGGGGGCAGGAGGCACCAGGTGAGGAGGTCAGGTGAGGAGGTCAAGGTGAGGAGGTCAGGTGGAAGGTCAGGTGAGGAGGGGGCACCAGTTGAGGAGGGCACCAGGTGAAGGAGGGGGTCAGGTGAGGAGAGGGCAGTTGATGGAGGGCACCAGTTGATGGAGGTCAGGTGAGGAGGGGGTCAGGTGAGGAGGGGGCACCAGTTGATGGAGGGCACCAGTTGAGGAGGGGCACCAGGTGAGGGAGGGGCACCAGGTGAGGTCAGGTGAGGTCAGGTGAGGGCACCAGTTGATGGAGGGCACCAGGTGAGGAGGGGCACCAGGTGAGGGTCCAGGTGAGGAGGGTCAGGGAGGAGGGGCACAGTTGAGGAGGGCACCAGGTGAGGAGGGTCAGGTGAGGAGGTCAGGTGAGGAGGGGGCCAGGTGGAAGGAGGTCAGGTGAGGGCACCAGTTGAGGAGGGCACCAGGTGGAGGTCAGGTGGGGAGGAGGCACCAGTTGGGGAGGGGCCCAGGTGGGGGAGGTCCAGGTGAGGAGGGGGTCAGGAGGAGGCACCAGTTGGGGAGGGGGGGCACCAGGTGAGGGAGGGGGTCAGGTGAGGAGGGGCACCAGTTGATGGAGGGCACCAGTTGATGGAGGGCACCAGTTGATGGAGGGGGCACCAGGTGAGGAGAGGGGGCACCAGGTGAGGGAGGGTCAGGTGAGGGAGGGGGTCCAGGTGAGGGAGGTCAGGGGAGGGCGCAGTTGAGGAGGGCAGGTGAGGGAGGTCAGGTGAGGAGGGGGCGCAGTTAATGGAGGGGCCAGTTGAGTGGAGGGCACCAGGTGATGGAGGGCACCAGGTGAGGAGAGGGCACCAGGTGAGGGGGTCCAGGTGAGGAGAGGGGGCACCAGTTGGGGAGGGCACCAGGTGGGGAGGGTCAGGTGGGGAGGGCACCAGTTGATGGAGGGGCCACTCAGGTGAGGGAGGGTCAGGTAGGGGAGAGGGGCACCAGTTGAGGGAGGGCACCAGTTGATGGAGGTCAGGTGAGGAGGTCAGGTGAGGGCCCAGTTGAGGGAGGGCACAGGTGGGAGGTCAGGAGGAGGTCAGGTGAGGAGGTCAGGTGGGGAGGGGGTGAGGGAGAGGGCACCAGTTGATGGAGGGCACCAGGTGAGGAGGGTCAGGGGAGGGAGAGTGGGTGAGAGGGGGCACCAGTTGATGGAGGAGCACCAGGTGAGGGTCAGGTGAGGGAGGGGGCACAGTTGGTGGGGGCACCAGTTGAGGAGGAGGTCAGGAGGTCAGGTGAGGGGGCAGTTGATGGGAGCACTAGGTGAGGAGGGTCAGGTGAGGAGGGGCGCAGTTGAGGGAGGCACCAGTTGATGGAGGCACCAGGTGAGGGAGGGGCACCAGGTGAGGGAGGGTTCAGGTGAGGGAGAGGGAGCACCAGTTGATGGAGGGGCACCAGTTGAGGGAGGAGTGGGACATACAGGTGGCCAACACCCTCCTGTGAAATGAATCTGTGTTACTTATAATGACGATTATGTGATCAGATTGAGATCGTGTAAGATCTGAGATTGATATATGGGTTTGAATATATGTGTCGTGAGTCAAGATACGTTCTCACATCTCAGTGTTTCATTCAGTGAACAGTGGCATTACCCATGAATCTGACCTATATATATAGTGTCAATAGATATGATGCATTCTTTGTGTACAGACCTCTGTCATAATGGCAGTGAAAGTGACATTGCCAGATCTGCCGACGTGTGTATGTGTGTGTGTGTGCGTGTGTGCATGAATGTGTGTGTGTGCGTGTTTGTGTGTGTATGTGTGTGTGTGTGTGTGAACTTAAATTTGTTAAACTAAAAATCAGTTAAGGAAAATTAACTTACGAACATTTAGAGAATCTATATTTTGGTGTCGTAACTTAAGTGGATTAGTTAGATACGTTATTGCATCTTGAGTTACGAGGAAGAAAAAATAGTATACGATCCTGAATATACCATCTTGGACCAGCAACATCTTAGGATTTTTTTAATTTTTTTCCTTTTGTGTATAAGGTCACGTGCCTGTGATGGTAGTGATGACGTGTTGTATGGCTGCTGTTGGGATTAGAGTTAGGTTTGGTTAGGTTAGGTTAGGTTTGGTTTGGTTGGGTTAGGTTTGGTTAGGTTAGGTTGGGTTGGGTTAGGTTGGAGTTGGGTTTGATTTGGTTGGGTTGGGTTGGGTTGGGTTTGGGTTTGGTTAAGTTAAGTTAGGTTAGGTTAGGTTTGGTTAGGTTAGGTTAGGTTTGGTTTGGTTTGGTTTGGCTTGGTTTGGTTTGGTTGGGTTGGGTTTGATTTGATTTGGTTGGGTTAGAGTTGGGTTTGGTTTGATTTGGTTGAGTTAGGTTTGGTTTGGTTAGGTTAGGTTGGGTTTGGTTAGGGTTAGGTTGGGTTGGGTTTGGTTTGATTTGGTTGGGTTTGATTTGGTTGGGTTGGGTTTGGTTTGGTTTGGTTGGGTTGGGTTAGGTTTGGTTGGGTTAGGTTAGGTTGGGGTTGGGTTGGGTTTGGTTAGAGTTGGGTTTGGTTAGGTTAGGTTAGGTTGGGTTTGGTTGGGTTAGGTTAGGTTTGGTTTGGTTTGATTTGGTTAGGTTGGGTTAGGTTAGGTTAGGTTTGGTTAGGTTAGGTTTGGTTTGATTTGGTTAGGTTGGGTTTGGTTTGATTTGGTTAGGTTGGGTTAGGTTAGGTTGGGTTGGGTTTGGTTGAGTTAGGTTAGGTTAGGTTTGATTTGGTTGGGTTGAGGTTGGGTTTGATTTGGTTGGGTTTGATTTGGTTGGGTTGGGTTAGGTTAGGTTAGGTTAGGTTTGGTTAGGTTGGGTTGGGTTGGGTTGGGTTTGCGGTTAGAGTTAGGTTTGGTTAAGTTAAGTTGGGTTGGGTTAGGTTTGGTTGGGTTGGGTTAGGTTTGGTTTGGTTTGATTTGGTTGGGTTAGGTTGGGTTAGGTTGGGTTGGGGTTTGGTTTGATTTGGTTGGGTTAGGTTTGGTTTGATTTGGTTGGGTTAGGTTGGGTTTGATTTGGTTGGGTTGGGGTTGGGTTGGGTTAGGTTAGGTTGGGTTAGGTTGGGTTTGGTTTGATTTGGTTAGGTTAGGTTTGATTTGGTTAGGTTTGGTTTGATTTGGGTTGAGTTGGGTTAGGTTAGGTTAGGTTGGGTTTGGTTTGGTTAGGTTAGGTTGGGTTGGGTTAGGTTAGGTTAGGTTAGGTTTGGTTTGGTTTAGGTTAGGTTGGGTTTGGTTTGGTTAGGTTAGGTTAGGTTAGGTTAGGTTAGGTTAGGTTGGGTTTGGTTAAGTTAGGTTGGGTTACTGGTTCTCCTCGGTTTTATAAGGTCTGTTCTCTTGGTTCTCTTAATCATTTTTCCTGGTGTTGGTCTGTCTTCCTGGTTCTCTGTTGGTTCTCCCCAGCGGTTCACTTCCCAGCAGTTCTCTCCCAGCAGTTCACTCCCAGCGTGTCTCCCAGCTGTTCTCTCCCCATCTGTTCCTCCCAGCGGTTATCTCCCCAGCTGTTCCCTCCCCTGTTCCTCCCCAGCGGTTTACTCCCCAGCGGTTCTCTCCCAGCGGTTCCTCCCCAGCGGTTTACTCCCAGCTGTCTCCCAGCTGTTCTCTCTCCATCTGTTCACTCCCAGTGGTTATCTCCCATCTGTTCCTCCCAGCGGTTATCTCCCCAACTGTTCCCTCCCATCTGTTCACTCCCCACCGGTTTACTCCCCATCGGTTCTCTCCCACCGGTTCACTCCTCTTCACACTTTCTACCATATGGTTTTCTTTAGTTGCCTTCTCCCCACAATTTCTCTCCCCAGCTGTTCTCTTTCATTTTTCTCTCAGCTGTTGTATCCTCATTGATTCTCTCCCCAGCAGCAGTTCTCTCCCCAGCGGTTCTCCCCGACAGTCCTGCAAGGGGCTAGGGGCGTGGCTCAGGAGGCGGAGGTCCTAGTCGCCCGTCTACAGAGATGGAGTGGTGGACGCCAGTGTGGGAGGGGGAGGGAGAGAGGGGAAGGGAAAGGGGGAGGAAGAAGGTTAGGGAGGGGGGGGAGAGAAAGAAGGTTGGGGAAGAGGGGAGGGAAAGAGGGGCAGGGGAAGAAGTTAAGGAGGAAGAGGGGGGGGAGAGGAAGACAGTTGGGGAGGAAGAGGGGAGGAAGAAGGATGAATGACAAAGGGAGGAGGGGGGGGGGGGGAAGGAAGAAGGAGAGAGAGAGGGGGAAAGGGAGAGGGGAGAGGGAGGGAGGGAAGGGAGGGTAGGGGGTATAGGAGACTATCGACAGTGTGTGTGGAGAAGGAGAGTAGAAGATATAGAGAAAGAGGAATGTAGAGGAGGGAGGATAGGAGGGAGGTAGAGGGGGGGTGAGGAGAGGGGTAGGAGGGGTAGGGGGTGGATCAATATAGAAAGGGAGAAGGAGGGAACTAAAAAGAAAGCGGGAAGGAGGAAGGAAGGTACAGAGAAAGAGAGGTAAGAGGGAGGGAACAAAGGAGAATGAAAGATAAGATAAAAGAGGTGGAAAGGAGAGAGAGAGAGAGAGAGAGAGAGAGGTATAAACTGAGAGAAGGACAGAGGCAGTGAGACAGAGAGAGAAGAGACAGAGAAAGGAGCTCAGGAGTCTGTCTAATCCACACTCCTCTGTATAGGTTCCAAGTATGTGTTCAACGCTTGACATTTATTAGCGTTCACAATGGCGTTCAGGTGGTGTTCTCAATGGTTGGTTATAGGTGTATAGCGTTAAGCCCGCCCACGTCACGCCCCACGCCCACGCCACGCCCACGTCACGCCCACTCAGAGATAGTGTCCCTTTTCCTGATTGAAATTTATGGGTCGTAACAGACGTCAAATCTTGTTGAAGAATCTCACATAATATTGGAATGGAATGTTTTTTTTTTGTTTTTTTTTTAGATTATGAAGTTGATTTGACTGAAGATTTTTTCCTTTACTTGTTGATTGGGATTAAATGTTGTGATGGATGGATGGATGGATGGATGGATGGATAGATGGATGGATGGATGATAGATGGATGGATGGCATTAATAAAGTCTGCCTGCTTGTCTGTCTGTTGGTGAAGTGTGAAAATTGACTTATAATTTCTTAACTATGAACTGATATATATTGATCAACTTGTAGAATTGAATAAAATAGAACAACTCCCTCTGTGTGAAGGCTAACCAGTTGATGGGATAATATTCCTGTAAATTTTGGTGGATTGTGAAATTGAATGACAGTAGAGAGAGTCCATTTGATTGAAGGTCTTGATAGCTGATTGAAATTGATGGTGGTAGAGGCGAAATTTTGGGTAATAGACAATTGATTGACAGTAAAATTAGGTTGTCAATTTGGGTTGAATGGTGGAAATAGAATGATGATAGACAAGAAAGCAATCTATCTATTTTCTCTTTCGATAGTAGATAATTAAGGCGTGGATAACTGGAAATTGGATAACTAACTCGTGGGTAACTTAGACATGGATAACTAACTCATGGATAAGTAGGATATGGATAACTGGTGAAGTGGATAACTAAGGCATGGATAACTAAGGCATGGATAACTAAGGCATGGATAACTAAGGCATGGATAACTAAAGCATGGATAACTAAGGGCATGGATAAAGCAGGTAACAGCAAGGGTCAGTTTTTCTCAGGTAGTGGGTGGAGCTGGCCAGGTTAGAGGCGGCCGGGTCTTCTTAATTAATAATGACTCGCTGTGTTTACCTGAAGGGGCTCCGCCAGGTAGAGTCTCACCCACGTCTTGTCTGCCTGTGTTAATGTTGAGATTTATAATGTGTTTATTTCAGGTTAATGTGTGTGTGTGTGTGTGTGTGTGTGTGTGTGTGTGTGTGTGTGTGGGGTTCACTTAATAAATTATACTCTAAACCATTTAATTATAGACCACAAGATCCAACATCAACACGGGATAATTTGTGTTTCTTCTTATCATACAATTTCATTTTCATTATAATCCATCATAGACATTTGCATAAAGTGATCCATTTTGTATATTTAATTAAGATGTTGTGTTGTGTTGTGTTGTGTTGTGCTGTGTTGCGATGTGTTGCGTTGTGTTTCTAATTGTGTCGTGTCCGTGTGTCGTGTCGTGTCGTGTGTTGCTGTGTTGTGGTGTGTTTTGCGTGCTGTGAGTTGAGTTTAAAGTCGTGTCGTGTCGTCGTGTCGTGTCGTGTCGTGTTGTGTCGTGTTGTGTTGTGTTGTGTTGTGCTGTGTTGTGTTGTGTTGTGTGTGTGTTGTGTGTGTGGTCGTGTGTGTGTCGTGTCGTGTCGTGTCGTGTCGTGTCGTGTCGTGTTCGTGTTGTGCTGTGCTGTGTTGTGTTGTGTTGTGCTGTGTTGAGTTCTAATGGTGTGTCGTGTCGTGTCGTGTCGTGTCGTGTCGTCGTGTCGTGTGTCGTGTCGTGTCGTGTCGTGTCGTGTCGTGTTGTATTATGTTGTTGTGCTGTGTTGAGTTCTAATGTGTTGTGTGGTGTTTGTGTGCGTTTGCTTGTTGTGGTGTTGTGGTTGTGTTGTGCTGTGTTGAGTTCTAATGTGTTGTGGTGTTTGTGTGTGCTTTGCTGTGTTGTGGGTCGTGTTGTGTCGTGTGTGTTGTGTTGTGAGTTTCCTAATGTGTTGTGGTGTTTGTGTTGTGCTTTGCTGTGTTGTGATGTGTCGTGTTGTGTTGTGTTGTTGTGTTGTGTTGTGTTTGCTGTGTTGTGTTGTGCTGTGTTGCGTTGTGTTGCGTTGTGTTGTGTGTTGAGTTCTTGTGTTGTGGTGTGTTGTGGTGTTTGTGTTGTGTTGTGTTGTGTTGTGTTGTGTTGTGCCGTGCTGATGTGCTGTTGTGTTGTGTTGTGTTGTTGTGTCGTTGTCATGTTTGTGTTGCTGTGTTGTGTTGTGCTGTGTTGCGTTGTGTTGTGTTGTGTTGTGCTGTGTTGAGTTCTAATGTGTTGTGGTGTTTGTGTTGTGTTGTGTTGTGTTGCGTTGTGTTGCGTTGTGTTGTTGTGCTGTGTTGAGTTCTAATGTTGTGGTGTTTGTGTTGTGCTTTGCTGTGTGCGTTGCGTTCGTGTCGTGTCGTGTCGTGTCGTGTCGTGTCGTGTCGTGTGTGTGTTGTGTCGTGTTGTGTTGTGATTATGTTGTGTTGTGCTGTGTTGAGTTGTGTTGTTTTGTGTTGCGTTGTGTTGCGTTGTGTTGTGTTGTGTTGTGCTGTGTTGAGTTCTAATGTGTTGTGGTGTTTGTGTTGTGTGTTGTGTTGTGTTGTGTTGTGCTTGCTGTGTTGTGCTGCTGCTGTGCTGTGTGCTGTGCTGTGCTGTGATGTTGTGTCGTGTGCAGGTAAATTAGTATGACGCCTCACCTCGTAAGTCAATATAATTATTATTTATGGGATCTCTCTCGTACCATAAAAATATCACCTCCATCATTTTGTTACATTCGACTTAGTGTGCCAGAGAGAGAGAGACGTATATACTGTGTTTATATAGTGATGTGTCTGTCTGTCTGTCTGTCTGTCTGTCTGTCTGTCTGTCTGTCTGTCTATAATTTTCACTAATATTTTAATTTATTTATTCAGTTATAATAGAAGGATTTTGATAACGTACTGTAGACTTAATACTTATACCTGTCTATTTTATCTATATTACAGGTAAGTCAGCTGTTGTGTTACGTCACGTCACTCGCGGGTAAACACTTAGTCATCAACGGTAAGTACACAATTACTGTCGTTACTTAATATTACACCACATAGAGAGTGTGGGAGCCATGACGTCACGAAGGTTAGTGACGTCATAGTTGTCACACTCTGTTGTCTTTGGGGAATATGGGTGGAGCTTAGTGACGTCACATGAGGTATAGTATCATTCGGTTTTGCTTATTGGTAGTTCATTGAAAGGAAGGCGGGGCTGAATGACGTCATGGTGGACATCTTAAATCCTAGTAATCCAGGTAGGACAGATTAGGATTCAGTTATCCTTTCCCTTAGAGGATTACAGGTGGATTTACGCCAGTTAAACTAAAACCCTGTAACCATAATGAGAGTTGATATCGCTTTATATATATATCAGGAGCGGATTTATGGTGTTTGTGGCATCAGTATACCCGCTTGGTGAGGTGGATTACTCTCCAGGAAGGTGTAATCCTACCTTAATGAGGGGGTGGGGGGGAGAGGGAGGGATGGAGGGAGGGAGAGAGGGAGGAAGGATGGAGGAAGGGAGAGAGGGAGGAAGGATGGAGGAAAGGGGTTTACCAAAGTTGTATATCAAGACTCAGTGGGATTTAGTGAATTATACATACATACATACATACATACATACATACATACATACATACATACAAACATACTTACATACATACATACATACTTACATACATACATAGTTCTTAATTTGCTGCTATGATTAGTGAATATATTTAATATTTGGTGTATGTATGTATGTGTGTATACGTTCAGTGTATGTATGTATGTGTGTATACGTTCAGACATAATCAAAACATCGACTAAATATATCGCGAAATATATTAGTCTTTTTCTTCTCTTCACTGTATGATAATATTTGCCAATACCAGATACGGTAAATTTATTCATCCTCGTAACTTTTGAATGGTCGTAAGAGGAATTTCCTGTCGTAAATCTCTTTATCTTGGCCAAATTCTCAAAGATTTTTAACAATATTTTAGGAGGTCCGAATATTAGTTTTTGTTATAGATATGCGATACAAAAATAGTACTCAATTGGGTCGTTACTTTTCTTCGACACGATAGTAACCTGATTCCTTCGGTCGTAAGTTAAGGGGAACTTTTTAACGTAAGATAAATAATGGAAATGTTGTTTTGAGAATAGGGTTTAGTTTTCTTTAATTATTTAAGGGGTGGCTTACTTATAAGTTTATTCTCTCTCTCTCTCTCTCTCTCTCTCTCTCTCTCTCTCTCAAATACCACCCATACCCATTATCAATCTATATATGAAATAATTTAGATAGAATATTATTGATGAGTTTGTTTTTATATAGAATATTTACGGGAATGTTTTTCTCAGTTATATTGATTAACAAAAAAGTGTACAGGTGAATCACTCATCTGACTTATGTAGAGAGGGATTGTGTTTGTATGTAAGTTGATTGTTTTTGTTGATTGATAAAAAAAACGGCAAACAGGTAGGCGGGGTCCGGCAGGTAGGTAGGCGGGGCCCGGCAGATAGGTAGGATGGGTCCGGCAGGCAGGTAGAAGGGTTCCGGAAAAACAAGGAGGGGGGATCCGGCAGATAGGTAGGAGGTGTCCGGCAGACAGATAGTAAGGGTCAAGCAGATATGTAGGCGGGGTCCGGCAGACAGACACGCAGACAGGCGGGGTCCGGCAGGTGAATCAAGTGTTGTTGGGCGGAGGTGAACAGGTGGTGAAGAACCGCGCCCAGCCACCCTCACCCCCCTGCCCCCTGGTCACCCCAACGCCCTCGGTAACCTAACCCCCCCCTCTCCATATAACCGTCACCATCATCATATCATCATTTCTTCATCATCATTATCATCATCACCATCATCATTATCATCATCATCATCATCACATCATCATCATCATCTAAAGTATAACAGGAAAGACGAACAAATCAATAATAAAAGAAATAATAAAAAAGAAGAATATTTATAAGAGAAAAGAGATAAAGAGAGAAAAAAGAGAATAGCAGAAAGTAAAATATTAAAAAAATAGTTAAAAAAAAAAAATAAAAAAAAAAATAGAATAAAAAATATTAAGAAATTTATATTAAGCAGCGTGAAATTTAAAGATTACTCAGGAATTCAATTTAGAGATTTTTTCACCTGTGTATTAAGAATTTATCAACGCGGATATAAACACACTGCACAAATGAACTGTAGTTTGAGCTTTTTCCCATCTAAGTTACTATATGTCTTATTTATATCACTTATGTTACTTGTATATTATTTGTAATTCGTAACCCATTCCCCAAATATGTAACTGTATATTTTCAGCCTTCTGGCTGCCAAGCTTTTTCAATAAACCGTTAATCATTATTATTATTATTACAATTACATTTAACTTAAAGATTAAGAATAGTTACAAAAAAAAAATCTGTCGCAACACGAAACGATTTTAAAAAGATTTTCTCGTGAATTAAAACTTTTCTTGGCGGACAAACTCCTTAGAATATTTTAATCTGTTAATTAAGTCAATAGTGTCTCCTATTTATTTCATGGTTCAGGTTTACAAAATATATATCAAACATATCGAAATATACCTCACACATTAGGCTTCCCATTTCTTTAATTATACCCTTAATACATAGTATGACGTCACACGGCCGTATAACGAATAACAGAGCATTATGGGATACTAAATATAGGTAATTTTACTCACTCCGCTGCACACTATGCCATGAGCCGCACAAACAATAATACCTCTCATATTTCCTGAAGAACATACCGAGTGTTCTGGTGTCCTGGTGTATTTCCCTGTAGAGTAAATTGATGATGATGATAGTGATAATTAATTAACTGTAGTGATAATGATGATATTGATAATGAAATAATAACGTTAATGAGATTATTATTATTATTATTATTATTATTATTATTATTATTATTATTATTATTATTATTATATTATTATTATTATTATTATTATTATTATTATTATTATATTAGTAGTAGTAATAATAATAATAATATTAAAAGTTAATTAGTTTAAACCTTGAAGACAAATATAGAGTGTGTGACCGCCATTACCATGAACCTGGGGCGGTGATGTGGGGTATTGGGTGTAGTGTGTGGGTGGGTACTGTGTGGGTGTTGATATGCGTGGGACGAGTGTGGGTTTGCAGGGTGTGGGTGGGTATAGGGCGTGAGGGTGAGGAAGGTGAGGATCTGTGGTGTGGGCGTCGTGAGGGTGGGTGGGATTTGATTTATTTTTTGCCGCGGACAAGCTAGTTTATAGTACACCCCTACTCATCCTGATAGCGGCAGCACAATAAGGATTACGTAGCAGAGGCCACAAAGGATGTTTATCAGGCCCCAGTGGTGAGGATATTGTGGCGTTGAGTGTTAGAGTATTTCCAGTACATTGTTTGTTTAGTTCGGCACGTAGGAGTTTACTTAGCTACTAGATGTGAAATGGGGATATGGGGTTAATATATAAGCGGTCTTAACGTCAGAGATAATGTGCTTGGAGCTGTCCCTAAAATGTTCTATTTTTCTCACAGTCTAAGACGTGAGTGTTGAAGTGTGTGGCCATGTGTCTGGCCACACACTTTACATTTAGTTTTCACATCTGCCTGAGGGGCATACTGCCAGAGGTAGAGTGGCCTCCAGGTGTGATGGTACGCCTTACCGTGCCTTCCTTGTTCATGTGGCACCGTGGCACTGCTCGTGTGGTACCGTGGCACTACTTGTGTGGCACCGTGGACCCTGCTCGTGTGGCACCGTGCATCTCGTGCCGTGGCACCACTCGTGTGGCACCGTGGCACTGCTCGTGTGGCACCGTGGCACCACTCGTGTGGCACCGTGGCACTACTCGTGTGGCACCGTGGCACTACTGTGTGGCACCGTGGCACTATCGGTGGCACCGTGGCACCTCGTGTGGCACCGTGGCACTACTCGTGTGGCACCGTGGCACTACTCGTGTGGCACCGTGGCACTAGTTGGTGGCTCTGTTTGCTAGTACTTGTTTTAGTCAGCATTTGTGTACCTGTAAAGTATTAATAGGAGAGAGAACAAACTTTAACATAAATAATATATTACGGTTTGTGTAACTTGATACCTGATGTTACTTATAAACAAGAGAAGCCTTTGAGCAGGGGGGGGAGAGGCACGGGACGGATGACCTATTTTTCAGTGATTGTTATTACTTGTTACAAAGTATTATTATGATTCGCATTAATATCAGTCTTGATGGCCTGTGTGATGTAGGGTGTGGGCGGGCATCGTGTGGGCTTGCATCATGTGGGCGGGCATCGTGTGGCCGGCTTCGTGGATCGTAAGGTAGGCAAGTGTAGAGCGTGCGTCGTGTGGGCGGGCATCGTGAGAGTGGGCATGATGTTGGCGTGCGTGGTGTGGGCGGGCGTGTAGGTAGGATAGGTACGCATGGTCTTAAAGTCAGCTTTCTCCCGACATCTTTGTGACCTGTACCCACTGAGAGAGAGAGAGAGGAGAGTTCCATTGCACCTGAACATAACTCATATCAAAACATGTCATTCCATATCAAAACATTACATTACGACACAAACACACACACACACACACACACACACACACACACACACACACACACACACACACACACATAAACTACAAATATCACTAAAATATATCAACTATATATCCATCAATATTTACTCCATTTAAAGATATAATTCGCCTTTGGAATTTAACTAAAAACATTATAAAATATAAAAGTTTTTTATATTACGACACATATTTGCTCCCACATGTCAGTATAGACGACACGTATAATATATCACTATATCTTGATTATAGGAATTTCTTGTATATACTATCAAATTTCTGATTATAGAGAAGTTTTGTATATAGTATTAAATTCCCCACACACACATATAATGCTGTCAAAATACTGAAAAATTCTAATGTTTTTTTATTTATTTTTATTCTGGGTTTGTATAGTCGTTATGGTATAAGTGTGTTATAGAATTTAGAAATACAGCTGTAGTTTGTTTTTGTTTTTTACTGTATGTCGGTGTATTAAAATGGTGTGTGATTTATTGGGTGAATGTTATTTTTATGATAGTTGTAGTTTGTTGTTAATTAAACCTTTGATGGCGATGGTTTATTTGAACGACGATGGTTTAACCCTTTGAAGACGATGATTTAAACCCTTTGAAGACGATTTAAACCTTTAAAGACGATGATTTAAATCCTTTGAAGACGATGATTTAAACCTTGAAGACGATTTAAACCTTTAAAGACGATGATTTAAATCCTTTGAAGACGATGATTTAAACCTTTGAAGACCGTGATTTAAACCCTTTGAAGACGATTTAAACCTTTGAAGACAATGATTTAAACCTTTTGAAGACGATGGTTTAACCCTTTAAAGACGATGATTTAAATCCTCTGAAGACGATGATTTAAACCCTTTGAAGACGATGAGTTTAAACCCTTTGAAGACGATGATTTAAACCCTTTGAAGACGATGATTTAAACCCTTTGAAGACGATGATTTAAACCCTTTGAAGACGATGATTTAAACCCTTTGAAAACGATGATTTAAACCCTTTAAAGACGATGATTTAAACCCTTTGAAGACGATGGTTTAAACCCTGGAAGACGATGATTTAAACCTTTGAAGACGATGATTCAAACCCTTTGAAAACGATGATTTAAACCCTTTAAAGACGATGATTTAAACCCTTTGAAGACGATGATTTAAACCCTTTGAAAACGATGATTTAAACCCTTTAAAGACGATGATTTAAACCCTTTGAAGACGATGATTTAAACCCTTTGAAGAAGACGATGATTTAAACCCTGTAAAGAAGACGATGATTTAAACCCTTTAAAGACGATGATTTAAACCCTTTAAAGACGATGATTTAAACCCTTTGAAGACGATGATTTAAACCCTTTTGAAGACGATGATTTAAACCTTTGAAGACGATGATTTAAACCCTTTAATGACGATGATTTAAACCTGCGAAGACGATGATTTAAACCTTCAAAGACGATGATTTTCACCCTTTGAAGACGGTGATTTAAAGCCGCTTTAAAGACGATGATTTAAACCCTTTAAAGACGATGATTTAAACCCTTTAAAGACGATGATTTAAACCCTTTAAAGACGATGATTTAAACCCTTTAAAACGATGATTTAAACCCTCTGTGAAGACGATGATTTAAACACTTTAAAGACGATGATTTAAACCTTCAAAGACGATGATTTAAACCATTTTAAAGACGATGATTTAAACCCTTTATAGACGATGATTTAAACCCTTTAAGGACGATGATCTAAACCCTTAAAGACGATGATTTTAACCTTTAAAGACGATGATTTAAACCCGTGAAGACGATGATTTAAACCCTGTGAGAACGATGATTTAAACCCTTTGAAGACGATGATTTAAACTTTTAAAGACGATGATTTAAACCCTTCAGAACGATGATTTAAACCCTTTAAAGACGATGATTTAAACCCTTAGAAGACGATGATTTAAACTTTTTGAAGACGATGATTTAAGCCTTTGAAGACGATGATTTAAGCCTTTGAAGACGATGATTTAAACCCTTTAAAGACACGTGGTTAAAACCTTTGAAGACGATGATTTAAACCTTGAAGACGATGATTTAAACCTTAGCAATACGTAACTTCT
>NW_024745386.1:7500-9626 GCF_018991925.1 Homarus americanus | reverse complement strand
CCCTTGTGAGTATAAATGATCATTAATTTACTAGGTGAAAATGGTATCAATAAAGGTTTATTTAAAGATATAGTTTAAAATGTAGTTTTGTGAATGTTTCCGCCTAATAAGGAGGTGTGTTTGTTAACACCTGGTCAACACAATTAATGTATACCTTTTAACGTTAACGTCCTCAGCCATAGTCTTTTGTCTCTGTTTTAAAATATATTACAAATTACATGATTTGTTCTACAATGTTCTTATTAAAAACGCTTTAGCATTTATTAATTAATTTTGTTACTATTAATTATGTCCCAGGTGTCCAAACTCCAAGGATAATAAAGTCAGTTGACACTTTATGACTGACCGTTTGTGTGAGTAGCAGCGCTTTATTAATAAACCATTTAATCGGCGAGGCTATGGAGTTTATTGGTGAAGACCCAACTGTGGCCGGCATCATGAGACTCCGTGATAAAGGTAGCCATACCAACAAGGCTTCGTATAACACGAAGGGGTGTAACGCACCAGGTGTGTAACACATCTGGCGGGGTAACACACCTGGCGGGGTGTGTAAAACACTCTGGCGTGTGTAACGCACCTAGGTGTAACACATCTGGCGGTGTAACACACCTGGCGGGGTGTGTAAAACACCTGGCGGGGTGTGTAACACATCTGTCGGGTGTGTAACACACCTGTCGGGTGTGTAACACACCTGTCGGGGTGTACATCTGTCGGGGTGTAACACACCTGCGGGTGTGTAACACCTGGCGGGGTGTGTAACACACTGTCGGGGTGGTGTGTAACACACCTGGCGGGTGTGTGGAACACACCTGGCGGGGTGTGTAACACATCTGGCGGGTGTAACACACCTGGCGGTGTACACACCTGTAGGGGTGTGTAACATACCTGGCGGGTGTACACCTGGCGGTGTGTAACACACCTGCGGTGTAACACATCTGTCGTGTAACACACTTGGTGGGGTAACACATCTTCCGGTGTGTAACACCTGTCGGGGTGTGTAACACATCTGTCGGGGTGTAACACATCTGTCGGGGTGTAAAACATACCTGTCGGGGTGTGTAACATCTGTCGGGTGTAACACATCTGGCGGGTGTAACACACCTGTCGGGGTGTAACACACTCTGGCGGTGTAACACACCTGGCGGGTGTAACACATGCGTCGGGGTGTAACACACCTGGCGGTGTGTAACACACCTGTCGGGGGTGTGTAACACACCTGTCGGTGTGTAACACATCTGTAGGGTGTGTAACACATCTGTCGGGTGTGTGTAACACACCTGTCGGGTGTGTAACACATCTGTCGGGGTGTAAACACACCTGGCGGGGTATGTAACATACCTGTCGGGGGTGTAACACACCTGTCGGGTGTGTAACACATCTGTCGGGGTGTAACACACCTGTCGGGTGTGTAACACATCTGTCGGGGTGTGTAACACACCTGTCGGGGTGTGTAACACATCTGTCGGGGTGTAACACCTGGCGGGGGTGTATCACATCTGTCGGGGTGTGACACATCTGTCGGGGTGTGTAACCACCTGGTGTGTAACACCCGTCGGGGTGTGTAACACATCTGTCGGTGTAACACACCTGTCGTGTAATATATTCACGGGGTGTAACACACCTGTTGGTGTAACACCTGTCGGGGTGTAACACATCTTTAAAAACACCTCAGTCATCGTCTCTTATGGCACCACAACTTTTACTTCAATAATTTGATTTAAATAAATTATATTTTTGTAAATATTATATAAAATAATTGATGTTGATGAGTTAATAAATGTTCTGTGTAAGTGGTAAATATTATTGTGTTAATAAACTAATGCCATGCCATTATTTAAGCCTATGTCAACAATATAGTAATTTGTTAAGGTTAATAAAGTGTAAGATTTATTTATTTATGTTAGGGCGAGCCTTACAGTTAACAGTCATACACTGTATAAGGTCTAGTCTTCTGACTTAATGACCATCATCGTCACTGATGATAGCTTGACCCAACCACTATCACCACGGGTGAAGGGGACCCAGGACATTACCTCCCAGGGGCCCTGGTGCGGGTCACTGAGGTCGAGTGGGCCGGTCGGGTTAACAAGGCCACACACCCCCCACCGCCCCCTCCACCTACCACC
>NW_024745386.1:0-5000 GCF_018991925.1 Homarus americanus | reverse complement strand
CAGGGGAGAGAGGAGCGACCTATTTAGGCTTATGTTTGAGGTGATAAAAGGTCTAACGTAATCTGTAACGTTGACAAACTAAATAATGGAATATTAAAGACTGGCTTCTTTGTCAGGGAGGCTGAGTGGAGTCTATACTGAGTCTTAATATAAGAAAGATATTATGAGGAGTAGTACAACATTTGTTTTAATTTTTGTATTAAAGTGTAATAATGTATTACTGTGAATGTTTCTGTCATTGTTTAGTAGCGGGTTCAAGTATAAGTGTGAACCAGGAGCTGCCACGAACCTTGCAGGAAGGACTGGCCCACGAGTGAAGGCAGGTTACCTCAGGTGTTGTCTCAGGTGTGTGTTTCTTTAACACCTCATTACTCTCCTAATAAACAATTATATTTGGGTCTATTTTGGGAAGTAAATGTAAGTTTAAGTCTTTGATTTAGCCTTCATAGTTACTGTAAAATACCTACTGACAACCTCATTGTTTCAGCTCGGGTTCATGGACCATAGTTGGTGTAAAGAAAGAAAGTGTTGACAGTTAAGTGGCAGGAGAGTGTGTAACATAAGCGTGCTGGTATACCTGTTGTCCTCAGGAGCGACACGGAACACTCGCCACTCTCCATATCGTTGTTCTCCCTGCAGGTTGGTGGCCTCCACCCTCAGGCGGTAACGTGTCTCTCCACCAGTCAGCGTGTGTAAGTTCTCATTTCCTGTAAGTGAACACAATAACCCACCTTGGCTGATGGTAAGTAAATAAACCTACATTGTGTAATGTTATAGCCATTGGTGGAGTGAACCACAACAAACTACAATAATATATGAGACACCTTACCCAGCCAGTGTTCTCCTTCAGGGTCCCCGAAGCCTTTCTTGTAGTCTTGCCAAGACCGTGTAAAGTTCTCATTGGGAGTTTGATGGTGACGAGCGAGGAACACCGTCCATGACTGTCCCTCTTGTACCTCACAGTACACCCTCACACCTGCTGGTGAACTGACAAACACCTTCATTATAACTACACAACTCTTGTACCTCACAGTACACCCTCACACCTGCTGGTGAACTGACAAACACCTTCATTATAACTACACAACTCTTGTACCTCACAGTACACCCTCACACCTGCTGGTGGTCAACTGACAAACACCTTCATTATAACTACACAACTCTTGTACCTCACAGTACACCCTCACACCTGCTGGTCAACTGACAAACACCTTCATTATAACTACACAACTCTTGCACCTCACAGTACACCCTCACACCTGGTGGTCAACTGACAAACACCTTCATTATAACTACACAACTCTTGTACCTCACAGTACATCCTCACACCTGCTGGTGGTCAACTGACAAACACCTTCATTATAACTACACAACTCTTGTACCTCACAGTACACCCTCACACCTGCTGGTCAACTACTGACTGTCACCCGTCTGGTCCCCGAGATGAGCTCGGGATTGTCAGTTGAGTGAAAATGTCCAAAGGAGGGCCACCAGGCTGGTGCCTGCACTACGGCACCTCAGTTATCCAGAGAGATTAGAACGTCTCCAACTGCCTAGCTTATACTATAAACGGACACCTCAGAGGACATTACTCAGTCATATGTTTACACCAGCAGCTGGCAGATGCCCGTCCCACTAGAGGTCACAGCTTAAGGTTGAAGCCGCAGGTCCAGAAAACCGTAAGGGTAAACTTTTGTAAAGTGAGAATCGTGAACTGTTAGAACAACCTGCCAGAGAGTGTTGTGTGAACTGTTGGAACAACCTGCCAGAGAGTGTTGTGTGAACTGTTGGAACAACCTGCCAGAGAGTGTTGTGTTGACTGTTGGAACAACCTGCCAGAGAGTGTTGTGTGAAATCTTTCAAGACCAGACTTGACCAACACTAGGGCAGGTACAGATACATTTTGTGCCCAGTATTTGCCAACAGTGTGTAACAGAGAGCCAGTACTTGCCAACAGTGTATAACAGACAGTCAGAACTTGCCAACAGTGACGTGACCGACTGCCCAAGCGGCTAACAGGCCGATAAAACAATATTGTTAAAGTAACATTTGTATTGTTGATTCAAGTAAGGAAGAAACTGGAGTTGTGTGGAATATAATCAGAATATAAACTTTGACTTGGTAAGTAAGTTGTCTTTCTGATGAACAGAACAGTTAAGTCACTCACTACCACCAGGTGTTAGGGATCACTGCTTATTTTACCAAGAGTAACATGAAAACTTAATTATGAGGCCAAGTTCACTAACTCTACCTCTAACACAACAAGGCTACCACAACTACCAACACAACAAGGCTACCACAACTACTAACACAACAAGGCTACCACAACTACTAACACAACAAGGCTACCACAACTACTAACACAACAAGGCTACCACAACTACTAACACAACACGGTATTGTAACAAGTAACACTACCACAACTACTAACACAAGGTAATGTAACAAGTAACACTACCACAACTACTAACACAAGGTAATGTAACAAGTAACACTACCACAACTACTAACACAAGGTAATGTAACAAGTAACACTACCACAACTACTAACACAAGGTAATGTAACAAGTAACACTACCACAACTACTAACACAAGGTAATGTAACAAGTAACACTACCACAACTACTAACACAAGGTAATGTAACAAGTAACACTACCACAACTACTAACACAAGGTAATGTAACAAGTAACACTACCACAGTACCAATAACTACTAACACAAGGTAATGTAACTAGTAACACTACCACAACCATAACACAAGGTAATGTAACAAGTAACACTACCACAACTATTAACACAAGGTAATGTAACAAGTACTACCACAACTACTAACACAAGGTAATGTAACAAGTAACACTACCACAACTACTAACACAAGGTAATGTAACAGGTAACACTACCACAACTACTAACACAAGGTAATGTAACAAGTAACACTACCACAACTACTAACACAAGGTAATGTAACAAGTAACACTACCACAACTACTAACACAAGGTAATGTAACAAGTAACACTACCACAACTACTAACACAAGGTAATGTAACAAGTAACACTACCACAACTACTAACACAAGGTAATGTAACAAGTAACACTACCACAACTACTAACACAAGGTAATGAAACAAGTAACACTACCACAACTACTAACACAAGGTAATGTAACAAGTAACACTACCACAACTACTAACACAAGGTAATGTAACAAGTAACACTACCACAACTACTAACACAAGGTAATGTAACAAGTAACACTACCACAGTACCACAACTACTAACACAAGGTAATGTAACTAGTAACACTACCACAACTACTAACACAAGGTAATGTAACAAGTAACACTACCACAACTACTAACACAAGGTAATGTAACAAGTAACACTACCACAACTACTAACACAAGGTAATGTAACAAGTAACACTACCACAACTACAAACACAAGGTAATGTAACAAGTAACACTACCACAACTACTAACACAAGGTAATGTAACAAGTAACACTACCACAACTACTAACACAAGGTAATGTAACAAGTAACACTACCACAACTACTAACACAAGGTAATGTAACAAGTAACACTACCACAACTACTAACACAAGGTAATGTAACAAGTAACACTACCACAACTACTAACACAAAGGTAATGTAACAAGTAACACTACCACAACTACTAACACAAGGTAATGTAACAAGTAACACTACCACAACTACTAACACAAGGTGTGTAACAAGTAACACTACCACAACTACTAACACAAGGTAATGTAGCATAACACTCCACAACTACTAACACAAGGTAATGTAACAAGTAACACTACCACATACAACAGTAATGTAAAGCTCACAACTACTAACACAAGGTAATGTAACGTACCTACCACACAAGATTTACTCCTACTGGTAACACTGTCTAGCACACACCTTACTTCTACAGGTGGCTTGCTGTCTGGCACACCTTACTTCTACTGGTAACACTTTGTCTAGCCACACACCTTACTCCTACTGAGTAACACTTTGTCTAGCACACACCTTACTCCTAAAGGTAGCTTGCTGTCTAGCACACACCTTGCCTCCTACTGGTAACACTTTGTCTCACCAGCACACACCTTACTCCTACTGAAGGTGGCTTGCTGTCTAGCACACACACTTTACTCCTACTGGTGGCTGCCTGTCTAGCACACACCTTACTCCTACTGGTAGCACTGTCTAGCACACACCTTACTCCTACTGGTAACTTTTCTTTTCTCCTCTTCACCTTATCTGCTCGTTAGCCGCGTGGTGATCGGTCACGTCTCTGTTACACACTATTGGCAAGTACTGGGCATTACCGGCTCGGCTCCTGAATATTACCCTGAACCTGCTCAGTGTTGGTCAAGTCTGGATGTGAAAGAGCTCACTCGGTGCCGTCACAGCACTCTCTGGTAGATTGTTCAAAAGAGTTCACAACTCTCCAGAAACGGATTTACCCTTCACAGTTTTCTGTACTTGTGGTTTCTTCAGCGCCAGGCTACAGCGACCCTTGTGGGGCAAGCATCCGCCAGCTCCAAGGTGAGGTCACTCGAATGGTAGTGCCCTTTGAGATGTATATACACCTCAATTACTGTAGGTCCCCCCCTTGCCCGTCTGTAGTATATGCCAGGCAATTTCAGGCGTTCTAATCTCTCAGGGTAGCTGAGGTGCCGAAGTGCTGGCAGCAGCCTGGTGGCCCTCCTTTGAACATTTTCAGTTAACGCTGACGGTCGTAGCATATCTCGGGGACCAGACGAGTGGGGATTTGACAGTACTCCAGATGAGAGCTTGCTTCACTGGAGTTTATCTTCTTCTCACAATGGCTCGAGAACTTCAGTTCATTGTCAGCATACACACCCACGTCCTTTTCACATTCACACATTTAGCACATCACACATCTAGCACATCACGCATCTAGCACACATCTTACTCCTACAGGTACACTGTGTCTAATGTTCCACACATATATACTGTACATTTA
>NW_024745385.1:0-6233 GCF_018991925.1 Homarus americanus | reverse complement strand
TACTACTACTAATCCACCACCTCTTCCTTATCTTATTCCTCCTACTTCTTCTTCACTACCACCACTACTGTTGCTGCTACCCTGTACTTCTTTTTTATCTTCCTCCTTCTCTTCTTTCAGGATTGCTTCGCCACCTCCCTCTATTAATCTACTACTACTACTACTACTACCGGTTTCTTCGTATCCTCTTCCTTTAATATTGCTACTTCCTCCAACACCGATTACTCCTCCTCCTCCACCGCTACCCTCGCATTCTCCTCCACCACGGTTCCTCCAACAGTGTCGCTTTCTTGTCATCTACTAGTATCATTATTACCACCACCACTGTGTCTACCACCACTACCACTATTGCTACCACCACTATCATTCTTCCTACCATCACTACCACTCTTCCTACCACCACTATCATTCTTCCTACCATCACTACCACTCTTCCTACCACCACTACCACTCTTCCTACCACCACTACCACTCTTCCTACCACCACTACCACTCTTCCTACCACCACTACCACTCTTCCTACCATCACTACCACTCTTCCTACCACCACTACCACTCTTCCTACCACCACTACCACTCTTCCTATCACCACTACCACTTCCTACAACCATCGTCATAACAATTACACGGTGCAGGTCAAAATTTACACCTGGGCATTGTTATACAGTTAGTGTCTATTGTTATGCAGTTAGTGTCTATTGTTATACAGTTAATGTCTATTGTTATACAGTTAGTGTCTATTGTTATACAGTTAGTGTCTATTGTTATACAGTTAGTGTCTATTGTTATACAGTTAATGTCTATTGTTATACAGTTAGTGTCTATTGTTATGCAGTTAGTGTCTATTGTTATACAGTTAATGTCTATTGTTATACAGTTAATGTCTATTGTTATACAGTTAGTGTCTATTGTTATACAGTTAATGTCTATTGTTATACAGTTAGTGTCTATTGTTATACAGTTAGTGTCTATTGTTATACAGTTAGTGTCTATTGTTATACAGTTAGTGTCTATTGTTATACAGTTAGTGTCTATTGTTATACAGTTAGTGTCTATTGTTATGCAGTTGGTGTCTATTGTTATACACTTAGTGTCTATTGTTATACAGTTAGTGTCTATTGTTATACAGTTAGTGTCTATTGTTATACAGTTAGTGTCTATTGTTATACAGTTAGTGTCTATTGTTATACAGTTAGTGTCTATTGTTATACAGTTAATGTCTATTGTTATACAGTTAGTGTCTATTGTTATACAGTTAGTGTTTATTGTTATACAGTTAGTGTCTATTGTTATACAGTTAATGTCTATTGTTATACAGTTAGTGTCTATTGTTATACAGTTAGTGTCTATTGTTATACAGTTAGTGTCTATTGTTATACAGTTAGTGTCTATTGTTATACAGTTAGTGTCTATTGTTATACAGTTAGTGTCTATTGTTATGCAGTTAGTGTCTATTGTTATGCAGTTAGTGTCTATTGTTATACAGTTAGTGTCTATTATTAGAGGTAGAGAACCAATTATTACATTGTTTACGGATTACGTGTACAGGATAGGAAGTGGTGGAGAGAGAGAGAGAGAGAGAGAGAGAGAGAGAGAGAGAGAGACTCCGGGCATCACCTGTGGCACACCGGACCCACTTAAGATACGCCAGCCCACAGCCAAGTATATACAGAACAGGTGGGGGAGTCCCTGATGTAGACAGGACCCTTCCCCCCTCCCTCTCTCCTGCACCATCACCATTCTTCCTACACTTCCTTCCCCTCCCCTTCGGTATTCCATCTCCATAACCTTCTCTTCCTCCTCCTTCACCATTCCTCAAAAACCTCCTCATCTTTCTCCTCCCTTACTATTTTTCTTGGATCTTCTCTTTCCTCCTTACCACTGCCCCACCACTTCGTCCTCACCACTCCACCGCCCCCATCACCACCCTTACCCACTCTTCCACCTCATCTTTACCATCACCACAATCACCCCTCATCACCACCACCCCCTCACCACCCAACACTCCCCCAGCAATAGTATTGAGTCGTTGGTGTGCGTGGCGAGCTTCTTCCCCAGGTATCCTTAAAACCCAATTTGCATACAGGTGACTGCATGCCCACGCCGCCTTGTTTACAAATAAAGGGATGGAGGCTGAGATAAAGCAACATTACGGACGGCTCAGCGTTATCACTTGACAACGGTAAACATTATGTGTGTGTCGTCGTGGCAGTGGAGAATATTAGTGAGGTATTAAGGACTATCACAGCGTGGTAGTGAGGGGCGACGACTTTCATTTTGTGCATTCTGGTTGTCGCCAAGATTACGAGGAGGACGTGGGAGGTTGGTGTTCTAGAGAAGGATAATAATAATAACTAGTACTACTACTACTTATAATAAGAATAACAACAATAATAATAATAATAATAATAATAATAATAATAATAATAATAATAATAATAATGAAACAAGAATAACAATAGTCATGATCATTAAAACAACTTCCCTGGTACACCTAAACACATCACACTGTCTCCTGGTACAGCACTTCTCTCTCTCTCTCTCTCTCTCTCTCTCTCTCTCTCTCTCTCTCTCTCTCTCTCTCTCTCTTATCTCTATCTATCTATCTATCTATTTATCCCACTTTTCCACTATCAACTATCCATGGTGGAGCAGTCACCCCCTCCCCTCCCCTCAGCCAGGTCCCCAGCAAAGGCCTTGTGTAACGCCCTGCCCTAGTGTGTGAAGCACAGTGACCAGATGACCACTGTGTGATACTGCCTCAGGGTGGGGGGGAGGGGGAGAAAGAGGGAAGAAAGATGGTGGGGAGATGGACGTTGGTGGGTATGGGGAGGGGGGAAGAGGGGAAAGGGGGGGAGGTGGGGAGGGGGGTTAGTAGGAGGTTAGTGGGTAGGAGAGGAGGTTGATGGTGGGTAGGGGACAGAAGATGAAGGGTAGGAGACAGGAAGAGGATGGATGATGATGAGATTGAGGGGGTAGGAGAAGATGATGGAAGGCAGGAAGCAGGAAGAGGAGGATAGAGGAAAAGGGAAGGAGAATGAGGATGGAAGGAAAGGGGAGAAGGAAGTGAAATGAATAAAAAAGGCATAAGAAGAGGGAGGAGGAGGAGGAAGCAACTGAAGAGGGAAGGTGAAGGAATAGAGGCGAGGCGGGATTAATGGAGGGAGAGGGGGAGATAATGGAGGGAAGCAATGTGTCAAAGAGCCTGAGGAGGAAAAAACGGGGGGTTGAGAGAGAGAGAGAGAGAGAGAGAGAGAGAGAGAGAGAGAGAGAGAGGGGGGGGTTGGAGGAGGCATGAGGGGCACGTGGAAAGAAGGGAGGAAGGGAGAGGAGGGATGAGGGAGGAGGAGGAAGGAAGGAAGGAAGGACGGGAAAGAGAGAAGGAAGGAGAGAGGAAGGGGGGGCTGCAGAGGACGCCAGGTTACATTCCAGCCCATTATTCCTGGGAATTTGCCTCGGGCACATTCCTTCCTTCAAGAGTTGCTTGAGTCACTGCCCGGGATAGTTTTTGTGGGGCGGTGATAATGTGTGATTCTGAGGTGATGGTGATGGTATGGTGGGTGGTGGTGGTGTGGTGGCATGGTTATGGTGTGATGGTGATGGTGTAGTGGTGGTGTGATGGTGGTGTTGGTGATGGTGTGATGGTGGTGTTGGTGATGGTATGGTGTAGTGGTAGTGGTGGTACGGTGGTATTGATGATGATGGTATTGTGGTATAGTGGTGGTGGTATAGTAGTGGTGTTGGTATGGTGGTAGTGATGGTATGGTGGTGTAGTGGTGATGGTGTGGTGGTGGTGGTGGTGGTGGTGATGATGATGGTGTGGTGTTGGTGATGGTATAGTGTCGTGGTAGTGGTGGTATGGTGGTGTAGTGGTAGTGATAAAGATGGTGGTATTGTGGTATAGTGGTGGTGGTATAGTGGTAGTGTTGGTGATGGTGTCGTGGTGGTGATGGTATGGTGGTATAGTGGTGGCATTCTGGTGAGGCTATGGTACTAGTGATGATTTAGTGGTTGTGGTGATCATGATGATGATGATGGTGGTGGTGGTTGTGGTGATCATGATGGTGGTGGTGGTGGTGGTACCAGTATATAAAACAATGAAACAATTACAATCAACTCATACCCCCAACAACAACCATCACCGCCACAACCAAACAACACCAAACACCACCACCAACAACCACCAACAACCACAACCACCAACAACCCGTCTCTCCACCAGTCTGAATCAACCCTCCTTCCTCCCCTGTCACGGAGATATCATCAAAATTGTTGAAATTCCGGTAAAGATAATACCCGGGTGTTGTGTAGTACTGGCAGAGCCGCGACCATTAGTAAGTCTCGACCCATGTAGGTGTCAGATTAATCCACCAACAGCCTCGTATCAAACAAGCGCCGACGGTAATTCGATAGTTTTCCATTAAGCAATTATAGGGAGTGGACGAGGCTGTGACTGGCTGGCCGGGTTGTGTTGTGTTGGGAAGGTTGGTCGTGTTGTATTGTGTTGGTTGGTCGTTTTGTGTTGGTGAGTTATGTTGGCTGGGCAAGTTAGTTGTGATGGGTGGCTGCCTGGCCTGATTGTCTGGTAAATGGAGAAGTGTGTGTGTGTGTGTGTGTGTGTGTCTGTGTGTGTGTGTGTGTGTGTGTGTGTGTGTGTGTGTGTGTGTGTGTGTGTGTGTGTGTGTGTGTGTGTGTGTGTGTGTGTGTGTGTGTGTGTGTGTGTTCATACAGGGACACTACATTAAATCTGTCTGTCTGCCTGTCTGTAGTCGTACACTCTACTGTCAGTGCCAGTCTGTCTGTTCACTATACCACCACCAGACAACACTAATTACAGCTGTAGTCGACAGATAGCGGGGCACAACGTACTGTACAGTCCCGGAAGACCACTGTGTGCCTCTGTTACAATGTACTGTGTTACAATATACTCAAAATGTACTGTTTCAATGTAGTTTCAATGTACTGATTCAACGTCCTATGTTACAATGTACGGTTACAGTGTCATATGTTACAATGTACTATTACAATATATTCTAGTAGCCACAGTACTCCACACCTGTACTAACAGTTAACAGGTGTGGACAGTGGACAGGTGTTTTTCTTTGGGGGAAGTTTAATTGTAATTCATAACATCTCTTTTTATCTCACTGCCTGTCTGTGTTTGTCCGTCTTTATTTCTCTTTTATCCGTCTGTCTTTATTCCTGTTTGCTTGCTTGTCCACCTGTCCATCAGTCTGTCTGTCTGTTAATATTTGTGTACCCTTACCAATTTTCATTAATTTAAGTGTGTCTGTCTATTTCTTTCAAAACTATCTGTCTCATTTTTCTCTTCAACTCCCTGAGAGAGAGAGAGAGACTGGCCCCTCTCTCTCTCTCTCTCTCTCACACACACACACACACACACACACACACACGCACACCCTGGGGCAGTGATAAAGAGAGTCAGCATTTTCTTTCGTGTGTCAATGTTAAACCTCACATTTCGGCCACCATCTTGGATAACTTTATAAGGCACACTTTGACGTGGGTAATAGGGACGGTTGGGATAGGGATAAGGGATGTTCTGGGTTGGGATATGAGACGCATAGGATAGACATGGGATAAGGAATGTTTTGGATAGGATACAAGACGCCTTGAGATGGATACGGTACTCTTGGGATAAATACGGAACACCTGGGATAAATACGGAACACCTGGGATGAATACGGAACACCTGGGATGAATACGGAACACCTGGAATAAATACGGAACACCTAGGATAAATACGAAACACCTGGGATAAATACTGAACACCTGGGAAGAATACGGAACACCTGGGATGAATACGGAACACCTGGAATAAATACGGAACACCTGGAATAAATACGGAACACTTAGGTTGTCTGATGTTATTATACCCGGTCTTTTGCCTCCTGTCTATACACGTTACATGGTCTGCTGCACAGCCAGTCTCCCGTCAGAACAGCTGCCGTATGTCTGTTAGTTTCTGTCTGTATCTGTCTGTCCGGCTATTCCTTCTATCTCTCTTACTCTCTTCCTTTCTTAATCTTCTTTTTGATTACCATCTTTACTATCCTGTTGCTTCGAATCCTATACCCATTTCACATGTTCCCTATTTCCTTCCTATTCCCCTCCTCTTCCCCTCCTATTCCCCCCCTATTCCTTTCCTCCCTCCTTCATCCGTGATTATCCAAGTGTATTATTCATTTTCTCACACATTTATTCATTCGCTT
>NW_024745384.1:0-12470 GCF_018991925.1 Homarus americanus | reverse complement strand
TTCTTTTCACTGATTTGCCTGATTAAAACACCGTATCTCAAAGCATCTCTCAATGTAGGCAACTCCGACTTCAGGAGCTCTCTCCCAGACCCAAGATAGTGACTGAGATGGCTGGATTTTTGGTTCCTCGTCCTGACACAAACAGCCATCGCAAATATTATCAACTCATAAATGCATCAGAATCTGAAACAGAAAAAATATTGTTAGTTGGGTTGTTAAAGAATGAAGTCAGAAAGCAATGTTCACTATTTAATTGTAATGCACTAATGCAGCTGTACGTTAGATTTTCGATAAATTTCACGCTAAAATTTACCTAGCAAAAGATTGCAAAATATTGAAACTGAAATTATTTTCTGTTTATATACACTAAAATCTACCAAAAAAGTGATGGGCCATTAGTTTTAGCTGATCTTCCCTCCTATGACACACCCTAGTGGTACATGCCTTTCTCTTCTGCCTGGTCTTCATATTTACAGCTCACACCTGCAGACAACGGTATGAAAATCTTCAGGCAATTTGATGATGTATAAAAATAAGTAGTTTATGAATCAACTTTCTTCCAATTAGTCCAGATTATCGAGAGTTTGTTGGCATTCACTAAGCTGAATCATTCTACTTCAGTATCTGAGTGATGTATTTTTGTGCAAATAAGTTCAGGACAATATACGAGTGTGGCTAATCTAAATAAAACATCAGTTAGCAGAAATGTCATTAACATCTCAGACTCATCAAAATTTGTGAATCATAAGTTATAAGTTATTGGTTACATATTCCTTCAAAAGATTTTGGTTATGTAACTAATGACAGTATCTTAACAAACTGCTCAAAAGTTATTTTAATTTTATGTTCACTTGTCATGAACATTCCCTTCGTGTTTCATGCAAAGAAGTCACGAGTGTTTATTTTTGGTAAGCTCCACTAAGTGTATTAAATATCAATAATATGATTTATTTAAAATTTGACATACCATACCAGTAGTCTTATCTCAAAATCTAAAGGAGTAAAGATTTTCTTTTTGCTGTGAATAAAGTTGTCACCAAGATATATTTGCCGATATAAACTAAAACATATACGTATACCACTTAATTTACATTTAAATCCACTGAGAACAGGAATAACTGGTGTATAAAAATAATCCAGTCATTTAACAATTTGCAGAAAAAAATTGTCTACTGTACTCTAGGTTATATCCATTCAATAGTTTCAAATAGTTTGAAATCTAGGTTTTATTATACAGTACATAAACCAAATTTCATTTTGTAAATAGTATTCTGACATATCATTACTTTTGACATGGAGCAATTTTCAGGTACCCATAAAATCTTAACCAATGATATGGTTAAATCACCTTGATGAGAATACCTGGTCTGACTCAGTGATAAAGAAAATTAAATTGAACATGTAGGGCAAGGTAAAGGAATGAGTAAAGAGAAGGTGTGTTGGGGGCACATACCCTCATGGTGTGACATGTCTGGGAGGGCAGCAGGTTGGAAAAGGATGATAGGTAACTGGTCATGTAGCTGCTTGGCTGACATCTCCGCCAAGCAATGTTGTTCACGATCCCAGCGTGCACCTTCCAGGAAGAAGCCCTGCACAAGAGCACATTGGTATTAAGGGGCTGCATGTTGGGTGTAGAAAACTCTTCTGCCATACTGCTTTGTCTGTCATACTGGAATGACATGGGTATAACCCAATTGACTGTTTGACATATCATGCATACTGATCTTGGTTATTTTACCTGACCTATAATATACCTGCCCAGGCAACCTCACTTGCCTGGTATTCTAACAAAGATGCCCTCACTTGTCTTTGTCCTGCTTATTAGGTGTATAGCTTAAATATCTAAATCCTCTCCCAGCTTTGCGCAGTGGCAATATCGTAACCAATGAGTTTTATCCAAGGTGTGTTACTGTGTAAAGCTCGACTATCTGCTAATACTATTGGGAAAAATTTATCTAGCAATCAACCCTACCCTTATTATTAAGAGCCCAGCCCCTGAACCCCTACTTATTCTATTCTAATATTATTTTCTAATCTATCATCCTACTAACCCATGTGTAGGTGCCTCCCTGTGCTTGGCGAGGGATGACCTGGTAGATGACGTCATCAGATTCATGACTTTGGCTCTGTGAGTCATTCTCGTTGTCTTCCTTTTCCTGCTGTTCAGTTGGGACTTTCACCGTCTGGAAAGTGAAGAAAAAAAATTGTTGGCCTTCATAAAAGGTAACGGGTAGTGAGGGATGGGGCTGAAGACCAGATCACAGCTGAACCGAGTCACTAATCAAGGCACATTTAACTTATTTTACTTTTATCCTCTTCACCACTGATTGGCTCGTTAGCCGGCGTATCGTCACGCTTGTATATTACGCATTGCTGGCGGCATTGGCATGTACTCAGCCCTGAATGTACCTGAACCTGCTCCAGTGTTGGTCAAGTCTTGTCTAGAAAGAGCTCACACTCTGTGCCATCACAACACTTTCTGGTAGATTGTTCCAAGAGTTCACAACTCTCACTCCGAAAAAGTTTGCCCTCACAGTTTTCTGGACTTGCGGCTTCTTCAATCTTGAGCTGTGACCTCTTGTGAACCGATCTGCCAGCTCCAAGTAAGGACACTCGACTTAGTGCCCCCTGAGATGTTTATACACCTCAATTAGGTCTCCCCTTGCCTGTCTGTAGTATAAGCTAGGCAGTTCAGGCGCTCCAATCACTCAGGGTAGCTGAGGTGCTGAAGTGCAGGCACCAGTCTGGTGGCCCTCCTTTAAACATTTTCAATCAACTGACAGTCCGTAGCATATCTCGGGGACCAGACAGGGTGACAGTACTCCAGATGGGGAAGCACTTCACTCTTGAAGATCGTTACGAGGGACGGAATGTCTAGATATCTTAACGACCTTCTTATAAGATCCAAAAATTTATTTGCCTGATTTACCTTCTTCTCGCAATGGCCCGAGAACTTTAGCTCATTGTCAACATACACACCTAGGTCCTTCTCACATTCAGTCTCAAATAGTGCAGTTTCTTCATCCCGTTGGGACATATGATACGCCTCCTTACCGTTGGTACGCCCCAGGTGCATCCTCTTACACTTCGTGACATTGAATTTCAGCAGCCATTTCTTCAACCATTCTCGGAGCCCACAGAGGTCCTTCTGCAGCTCTTCACAGTCTGCTTGGTTCTTGCTTTCCTGAAATAACTTGGCGTCATCGGCAAACATTTGTATGTAGGAGTGTACAATGTCAGGCATGTCATTTATGAAACAAACAACAGCAGGCCCAGTACACTGCCCTGTGGTACCCCACTTGTGACAGGTACAGATGATGATTTCGTGCCATTAATCACCACACATTGCTTGCGGTCATGTAGAAGGTCATCTATCTACACTAGGACATTTCCCAGAATTCCGTACCCTTCCAGTTTGATTTTCAGCCTTAATAAATTATAATTTCTGTAAAACATTTTTTGTTCTATATCACAATTTTTGTGTTGAAATTTTTTATAATTTATCCCAGGGTTTCAATTGTTTTCTTATTTTGACAACACAACATACATATATCATTTCTCACTCAATATTTTTTTAATTATTTTTATTTTTTTATTTATGGTTCTATTATTATTACAGTATTTATAATTTTTATTATTATTAATTTATTATATCCCTCCCCCCCCCCCAGGCCTTGATGTGGGTCATTAAAAATTACCTGTGCCCGGGTGGGCAAATGACCATAAAAAAAAACTTTTTTTTTCTAAAAAAGCAGTTTTTGTGATATAGTCCAGAATGCAACATCTAGCTTTATACCTACGTATGTTAATGCCTAGCAATAACTCGCCAAGCCAACATATAGGCAATTAAAACAAATAATAATTACTTAATACATAATATTAGGAGGACACGTCGCTACCTGGCATTTAATTGCAGGTTATATCCCAAATATAGTGGTCATAATTTACAAAATGAGTACTATGGGCGAATTTCCGCAACCTGAGTTTCTGTAACGTAAGAGATACCTGTAAAATAACTATGTAACTTGAACCAGGTCTTAAACTAACCAGGGTTTTAAATATGAATCATCGTAATTCAAGGCTTTCCTTTACCCTGAAATTTATTTTATTTTTTTGAGCACTCCAAGAAAAATCTCTCCGTTCTGGGCATTCAAACAAATTTCCGAAAAATTGCATCGTGCATCGGCATGTGCCGAGCATATGGGTGGGTAGACTCAAAATGTTCGTGAGCTATGATTGGCTACTACTCTGTACCTGTACTGTCATATGACTGCATGGGATGCCTAAAATTGGCTGATGTATCTTGCAGTCTATCTCCTCAAACTCTAGCATCATGAGAGTAGTAGCTTGTTTGCTCACAAACTGTGTTGTGCAGTACTGTACCAGCATATAATCAGCCAAGACTACCATTTAAATAGTGTTAATTAAGATGTAAAAAGTAATTATATTCATGCACACTGTAAAGTACAGTACTGTACATTCAGAAAGTGAAAGTACCATATGTACAGTAGTACATATAGCAGAGTGGTCAGTGTATGCTAGTATGTAGAGAGTGTATGTACAGTACAGCAAACAGTGTGTACAATCCCTCCTTCATGTAGGGAAAGGAGAATGACATTTAGCAACACCTGCTACAGGCAGGTCATCCTATATGATCATTTCACCATTTGGCTTGCTTAAGACAACGAAATCTGCTATTAAATGCCAGGTAGCGACGTGTCCTCCTAATATTACGTATTTAAGTAATTATTAGATGTTTTAATTGCCTGTATGTTGGCCTGGTGAGTTAATGCTAGGCATTTACATACTTAGGTTTTTAGAAAAAAAATTGCTTTATTTTGCAGGGTCAGGTGTGTGTGTGTGAGTAGTAATACGTAGTCAGATGCGCTAGTGCCAGTTCATAATGTAAATAATGTTAGTGTGAAGCAATAAAACTGTATCTCTAATCACTGTTATGAATAAATTAGACATACATAAGTTAAAAAAATGATAAAATTAGGTGAGTGGAACAGTGAAGATATAAATCCACGAGTAGAAAACATGACGATGTAGCAACATGGTAATTTATGCCACACGGCCACAAACCCTATGCTTCATACTTCCCACCCTGCAAACTCCAAAATGGTGAGTACAGCCAAAATTAGTGTTGTTCTAAAGTTTCATATACCAAATTGCATCTTTTAAGTCCTCCCCCAAATTTTTAGACGACCAGGGGTGACATTTAACATTCCAGAACCCGACCGAGTATGGATCAAGTGTTAATGTGTGTATCATTACCGGGTAAGTGTTTTGGAATGCTTACTATAAAATGTGTGATATCTCTGTATGTATTTTGTAGCAAAAAACATATGATACTGAAATCTTAGTGCTTCAGTGTTATGTTCATACCATTGAGTGTTTTGGATTGATTACAGTGCAGTTAGTAACCAGAAAAGGGTTCAGGTTCCAACAAAACTAAAGCCATAACACATGATTGGTTGGTACCATTTTTCTTAAAATAATGCATTACAATGATATTACTGTACAGGTGCTCCTCTACTTAAGAACATTCAACTTACAAACTTTCAGAGATACAAACACCATCACTGAGGGGGGGTTACCTGCCAGAACAGGTGTTTAATGTGGATGAGACTGGACTATTTTGAAGAAAATTCCAGATAGAACAAACATTACCTAAGAGGAGAAGAGTGAGCCAGGTTTTAAAGCTGTATTAAAGGGTATAGCTGTACTATATATCCATAATATTTTCATTTTTTACAATATATTTGGTATCTACAAGAGCAAAGATGGACTTACAAGCAAGCCTCAGGAACGTAACGCGTTCGTAAGTAGAGGAGTACCTGTAGTATGTAACAGTAAGTGAGGTAGTAAATCTGATGACAAGATAGCCACAATTATTTAGGCTGCTTGTACAGATGGGGCTTGGGGGCTTGTGTAACTTCCAACTTCTATTTATTTTTTCTGGAAGTAGGATGACTCCAGAAGGCTGCACCTTAATTGTTTGAGCCGTGTTAATCACCCTGTTTGAATATAGGGCACACATATGCCATTTTCCTTTGTCTATTAGCATACCTGTCATCTTGGTAAGATTTATCCTTCTCCTTTCATGATCTTGCTACCTTTTCCCTCCTTATTCAGTTCCTTCTTCATCCTTCTACCACTTGTTATCTTGTCATCCTTCCTTATCTATTTCTGCTTGTACCTGGTCTCTCTTCCTTCATTATTTATCAAGCTCTTCCCTCTCTGTTATGTGGTTCTCTTTTGATAACTAATCTTTCATTTCCCATTCTGTCTTCACCATCCTCATAGTCCAATTCTTACCAAGACAGCCTTTTAGTTTACCTGACTCTACTCTTCATCCTTTCCTGAATACTCCCTTCCACTTAATCTGGTTTATATCTCTCTCTCTCTCTCTGATTTATTACTTACTTTCCCTTCCTTCCTTCCTTCAATCCCTGTACTAAAGTTATTAGCCTGGCATTTGATATCTGTTTCTGCATTTTGTTACCTGGTCACCCTCCTTCATGAGCTGGGGGGAGTCGTTATCGTAAGGAAGCGATTCGTGTTCTTCGAGGTCAGTGTCGAGGGGGTAGTACTGCCCCTGCATATTTGGCGTGGGCAGCCGCTCGATCACCACTGGCAACTCCACGAAGTTGGGTCTGATACATTCCTGGATGATATCTTCCACCTCCTTTTCCATTACCTGTTGGTGTAAATGCATATGGAGTATACAGTGAGTATGCTGTCAGTACAAAATTATTACACAACCTATGATAAATGAGATTAAATTTTATATAATTTACAGTACTGTACTTTACTGAAGCAGCAATGTACATAAATGACTAGAGAGCATGCCAGTGAGTGATATTTGGGGAAGCATATGCTGCTGCTGCTGCTGGTGGGTGATGCTAGATTTTTAGTGACGGGTAAACCAGATAGAAATTTGTGACTTGATGGTTGAAGGGAAGTACCATAATAGAACACATCTGATACTGTAATAAGAATTCATGAATGACATCCAATTTCTGAGAGAACCTGTGTGTGTGTCTGATCTTGATTCTGGTTTCAGGCATTACATTGAGAAAAGACTTGAATGAACATATATTGCTATGGTAGCTATATCATCTGCTGTGGTAGGAGCAGTACAGTATTGTCAATATGTGTAGGCATACAGGGGCAGTACAGTATTGTCAATATGTGTTTGCTGTAGTAGGCATACAGGGGCAGTATTGTCATCATGTGACAGCTGTAGTAGGCATGCAGGAGCAGTATTGTCATCATGTGTCTGCCCTTGGTAGGCACTGAGTAATATTGCACTAAAACAAATGTAAGTTTATTTTTACCTCCACCTTTTTGGATAGTTAGATTGGCCACCTTTGTCTTTACCCAATGACAATTGGTGTCAAAGAAGTCAAGAACATGTCACAACAAGGCAAAAATTACCCACATGAGCTGTTCAAATGGACTTGAGACTGGCAAATGGTCTTTAACATTACAAAATGCAAGTCCCTTCACACTTTCCTGATTCTGTCAATAAGGAGAAAGATCTTGGTGTTGTGATAAGTCATTCAATGAAGGTGGCACAACAAGTAACTCCAGCAGTGAGAAAAGCAAATTGAGATTTGGGAATTATAAATGTACCTTTGAATATGCAGGTAATGATAGAAAAATTCTCCTTAAACTATACAACTCTCAAGTATGTCCCAGTCTGGATTACTGCGTACAAGCATGGAAACCCTACCTCCAGAAAGATATAACATCCCTAGAAAAGGTCCAGCACAAGCAATCAAGATGATTCCAGAACTACTGTATATCATCTCGATTATCCAAGTTCAGTAGACCTTTCAGACAAGGCACAATATGGAAGATTTCATTAAAATATACAATATCCTGAAAGGAGATAATTACAAACTCGTCAAACTATCTTGCAGAACAAATATCAGGAAATACTTCTTCACACAGATGGTGAGACCTGGAATGGTCTACCAGCCCAAGCTATAGAATCATGAACAGTACTGGGCTTCAAATAACCCTCTACAAAATTAACATGAACACTGGAGGGATCCTACACAGGCCACTGGCCTCCTTCCCTTGTCATAGCTACTTCTTGTGGGTGGTCATTAGGTAAATAAGTAAGCGATTTTTCCAATTTAGCATAATATATTTGTTTTAGTTTCATTTGTGTATTTTTAAAATTGTTGTTATTATAACTGCATTTAACTTCACTACACTTTTCAACTATTCTCCAGTCATGATTTGAATTTGTCTTTTGATTTAATAGTTTCATTTTTTTAATATTTAGTCATGAACATATAGTCAGTGTAAACTTTAGATATAAAATAAAATCCTTAATATGATTCACAGCGTATGCCCGTGAGGAAGGAGTAGGGGAAGAACAGCCCAGAAAACCAGAATACGTCGGGGATTTTCTCGTCCGCCCACCGCTGGAAGAACTTTAGCCTGAAGGAATGCATAATAAGGTAGTAAGACAAACAAGCACAGCATAGGCCTCTTGAGTGAGTTCTTTATCATATTATATCAGTCTACTCAAAATTTATGCTTAGTAGACCTGAATCCCATATAATGCCAACTATATGAAACATTATTCTAACACTTTTATGAGCTTCACATATACTTTGTCAGGCATCTTTAAGTTAGCTTGAAAAGTATACAGTGGTCCCTCGGTTAACGAGCGCCTCGGTTAACGAGATTTCGGTTAACGAGTTACCTTCCATAAGATTCTTAACTTCGGTTAACGAGCAATCCCTCGATTAACGAGTATCTTACGAGCCGACCTCCACATGTTTTAGCTTGCATTTGGCGGTCCACCAGCTGTAGTATTAGTCCGCCAATACAGTAATCGGTTCTAGGGCTCAAATTCCTTACCCTTTTAGTAAATATCAAGAAGTTTATACTATTCAATAATTTTAAAAGTTTAATATTAATTTTTTTTAGTTATTTAAACAATTATTGAACATAATTGAAGGTAGGGTCACTAGTTTGTGGCACGCCATCCAGCCTGCCAACACAGCCTACAGTGAATGCAAATTGTTGGTCATTTTGAAATTTATTTTACATATTGACAATATATGATGCAGTGCAGTGTTGATTTAAAGAAAATAATCTTGAATTACACCAAGAGAACTAAAATTTTATGGGTGAAATAGGCGCCATGGGGTGACTTCTCTTTTAATTCCTTCTCTTCTCCTTCTCCTCCACCCCCATTCTAATTCCCATCATCATCATCATGCATCCACACAGGCCTTCTACATACACACCTCCAAAGTAAGTGTGCTTTTCTACCTTTTTTGTTGAATTTAGAGTAATTTTGCCGGTGAGCTGGAACCAGTACCCAAAACCCGCCCAAAACAATGGTTTTAGGTTAACAAACAACCTTCTAGAGCAGTTGTGCTTTCGTTAACCGAGACACTGTACAGTAATACCCTAGTTTACGCAGTTCTCGTTTACGCGTTTCCACATTTACGTGGTACCCCGCCAGAACCGGAATGCGGCGCGGGCAGGGTGCGCACAAGGTCGCCCAGTCATCAAAACATTACTGAGTTCTTCACCCGCCACCCACCACAGCCGGCCCAAGTCAGTGATAGTGAGGATATGGACTTTGAGGGGTTTGACAAAGAGGCCCTGCAAGCCTCTGTGGTGGATAGTGATATAATTGATACAAGTGATACAGGTGAGGGCCAATAATCTGCCCTCTGCCTCGGAACCAACCCCCCATCCCCGTGTGCCCAGCCATCTTTTCTACTAATGTAAGTGTTAAAAACCTAATATTATTGATATTTCTCTTAATTGTGTGCATACCATCATAAAATTAAGATGTTATTTTTACTACAACGTAGGTATTGTGTCTGAAAAAGTGTAGTTTGGGAATCGGCCCGGTCTCTATTTCAATTAATCCCATATGTTATGTTGTTCACTTTACGCGTTTCTCGTTTTACGTGCTACTCCGCGGGTTCAATTGACCGCGTAAATCGGGGTATTACTGTATTTAAAAGTATCTACAATTTATGTCAGTAAATTGTACCTGTAGTCTGATACAGTACAAGTATCCCTCATTTAAAAGTGTGTGTGTGTGTGTGCACACAGGGTGGTGTAATGCATCTAGTGTGACAGCATTATATTAGTGTTAAGGTGCAAGCACTGTTTGCTACCTCTCGCTTTCAGCTGCCGCCGCTGGCTACCTCTGATGACGAACAAAGAAGCAACCTTCTGTAAGTCTTCCCCTACCAGTACACAGCCTCTTCACCATCAAAACTCCTGCTGTGCCTCCTCGTGGCAACACATGATAACTGGGTGCCTCGTGGGGCCAGGCTAGACCAGCAGGGGATCTCGGAGCAGCAGTGGGCCCCAGAGGGACAGCACATAGACCCACAGGCATGTGGACATGTCCTGGTGCCTACTAACCACTGCCTTGCAGATTAACCTTGGTAGGTATAAGACTACGGGTGTAAACCCTAAGCGAAAAATCTGAAGCGGAGACATGCTTACAGAACTCCAGTAAGACCCCAATGGCAGTGTAGGTGGAAGAGATAACCAACAAGGGAACCCAATGACTACACCAGCAGATGAAGGCAATGCAAAATGGACAGGCTAATAAGGCAAAACCCAACAAACTGGGCTATTGGCAGTCCATTGCAACTCTCCTCCCCATTCGTTGCAACTACCTGCACCACTGGACCAGGACAAGGGAGAGCCATGGTGTGTGGTTGCAGTCTGTGCTCTTGCCTCACCACATAAATCAACTCATGCACAGCCATCACTTACTACTACTCATCATACTCGATTCTGAGAGACAGCAAAGTAGGTGGGGTTGCATTCCTGAAAAATCTAACATTAAAAAAAAATTATTACTAAATGAGGATAACATCGAAGCATGGAGGACAAGCAACAGGTTTAAATGTCATGGCAGTAAACAGCGAGGACTGAACTCCCTAATAATAATAAATGAGTTCATTACGAATAGTTTCAAAGTTAAACGACGGATTTATTAACACAAAAATTCAAATTGCATACATGTACTGTACTACAACATCTTTTAAGATAAACAATAAAGTTGATAAATAGCATATTATAAAACAAAAGCACATATTTTATGAAAAAAAAAACCCAGCTCCTTCCACACTCAAACCAGCCGAGCACTCACTCAGTTGACTTAGAGATGTGTGCGTGCCTGCTGCACTGTGTGTATGCTGTGACATCACTGCCCACACATACAAACCCATGCTCTTCATTTTTCTTATTACATAATTTTATATGATATTTTCTTTATTTCTAAGCCACACTAGAGTATTGTAATGATTTTTTCACAACTAATATAGTTTCGATTACATGTAACAATGGAAACATGATATCTCACAGGCCACCTCATCTCCAGCTTTTCCCACTTTCACAGCAAGTTGAGCTAAACCGAATTTTGATTGTCCTCAACTACCATGAGAGAATGGAGCGCCTGAACTTGCCTAGCTTATACAGGTTATACCTCTCTAGTCTGGCAACCTCGGGATCTGACTGGTGCTGGACCATGGAAATTCACCCTTTTCCTGCATAGATAGTGACTTGTGCTTATGCTTGGAAGCACTAGTACCACTTTCTCTGCATCATGGTCTCTTTGAAGACATATTGAAGGGTTAAATATCGTATAGTAGCTTCTCAAATTTCGCGAGTTTTTAATTCTTAACGTATTTTATTGGAACACACAAAAAAAAAAATAAATAAAAATTTTGACGGCGGAAACTTGAATTTCGACGGGTTTGAACGGCCCGCCAACGTGCAGACGACGTGCATAATCGTGTAAACAGCGTCATTCCTCTTATGTACAAAAGATTCATTATTGTTCATTACTGAATGTCTTTTATTGAATTAATGTTACGTGTGCAAAATGAGCAATACAATTCATTAATAATATGTAGAATATTAAAACACATGAGGAAATGACACAGCATTGTTTTCGTTGATTACAAAACCAGTGACTGACTGGTTCTACATATAAAACTGAAGAAAATAAGACTTTGGTTGTAGCTGTAGTAAAATTAATATGGTTGTTTTAAGTAATGTTATTTAATGTTAATAAATGGAACAATAGAAGTAGCTAACGATAATGGTAAAGAAAAAAGAGAGATCGCGTATGTAGGTGCGCATGCGCACACGTGAAAACATATCGTCATTACTTTACATAAGAATATGAAAGCAACACTTATTTACTGTTCATATATATTTTAATTAATGTTTCTGAATTTGCTTTTATTGAATTAATGTTTCTGTGTGCAAAATTAACAATTCAATTTGTTAATAATACGTGGAATATTAGAGGAGACGAGACGGCTGCCGGCATTGTTTATGTTACAGCTTACAAAACCAGTGACTGATTGGTTCTACATATAAAACTGAAGAAAATAAGACCCTGAGTTTAGCTGTAGTAAAATGAATGTAAAAAAATTAATATGGTTGTTTGA
>NW_024745383.1:0-10499 GCF_018991925.1 Homarus americanus | reverse complement strand
CCTCAGTGTTTACACAACATTCATACTGCCCAAGCTCACCTATGCCTCCTCCACCTGGTCTTCCTCCCTAAATGCCACACAACGTAAACACCTAGAAAAAGTGCAAAAGAGGCCATGCAAGATTATTCTCTACCCTTCCTACTCCACATATCAAGAAGCGCTCAACACACTGACCGACCCTTTAGACTCTCACTGACCATCACCACGACCTCATCTGCAAATTTGGTAAGAAGCTTCTACACCATCCCCGACACCGGCTCCTCCTACCACCTGAGATCCCTAGTCCGAGAATTGCTCTTCGACACCACAACCGCATCCATCCAGCCCAGCCCATACGTGCACGAACTGATCGCTATAAGAACAGCCCAGTCCCAACCATTGTAAAAATTATCGATAACTTGTAATAAATCAGTGTACTCACTCCCAGTAAACACTACTCCTTGCACTGTCACTATGTTGAAATGAACTGTAGTTTGAGCTTTTCCCCAGCTAGTTATTATATGTCTTATTTGTGTCACTCATGTTACTTGTATATTATTTGTAATTCGTAACCCATTCCCAAAATATGTAACTGTATATTTTCAGTCTTCTGGCTGCCAAGCTCTTTCAATAAACCGTTAATTATTATTATTATTATTATTATTTATATGTTGGCCCATACCAACTCACTCCCCTGAACCCTCCTCCCCACCGGACTATCAACAAGTTCTTGCCATAAGGTACTATCTCATTTGGCAAAGGAATGGAACCAGTGATGAATAGTGGTGAACAGTGCTTAACTCAGTGAAAAACAACTCGGCAGTTGAGTCTTACCCAAGCTAGCTAACCACCTTCACACAGTGAGGTCCCAGGTACCCGGTTATACTTCCCCTGAGACTCCACGATAGAGAGGCCTGGGACCACACCTCACCCACTTGAATGAGTGAGTCATGTGGACCACGTGGTGTCCCCAAGATGCTACGACACCACGTAGTGAATGTTTTGCTACAGCATCATCATGTGAAGTTCCTCCTAACACCATCTGTGAGGTAACTGCTACATCCTCAGGCCCCTCATAACGCCATCTGTGAGGGAGTTACTACACTACGTGTCTGGTGTTCAACACCTCACCTTACATGATCTATGCGTGCAAACATTAATCTGTATGTTCACTGTGTGCTCCTTCACCTTTCTCTAATGAGGGCTTTTGTTAAACCACCAATGTATGTACTAAGTCAATTGTGTCCAATGTATACTTTCGAAAAGCCCTTGTTTGGGTTAGGTAGGAGAGAGTAGTCGTCATTATTGGCCAAGCCACATTATTTATTTCTATATATAAGTAATGTAGGCTGGTTTTTAAATACCTCAATCCCCTAACGGTGCCGTTTGTATATTAAGAAATACCGAAGCCATACAGTACAACACCAGCGAATATGAAGTATCACTGTAACCGGCAACTGTTACTCACTCATACCTACATACATATATAGAGTCTTTACAGAATGATAGCAGACACGGGGAAGACGAACAACAAGAGGAAAAGAGTTAGAAGAAAATCAACTTCAAGCTAAGAAGAAGAATACCAAGACATTTCCTCCAAACAAGAAAACAACACACACACAATCAAGCCGACCAAACACTGAGAAACCATGGCGGAACCCAACATGCACCGGACGCTTGACCTGACTCTATCCTGCCGCATCCAGGCGAGTTGCTGCTTAAAGTCCCTCATGCAAGCGCTGTTTAGCCACTGCACCTATTCTATCCTCCTAAAATTCACTTCAATCCCCCCTGCCACTAGCATGTTATGTATGTATGTATGTATGTATGAATGAATGCTAACTGCCACTTTGCGTATTAAAACTCATTACTCTTACCGAAGTAATATAGTGCGTGGTTATGTTATGTCATTTTAGGATAGATTATAAACTACATTGGGTTACATTTCGTGAGGTTCGGTGACGCTACAGGAAGTTAGGTGAGGTACCTGGAGGTTAGGTGAATGTTGACTGACTGACTGACAATTATTAGGAAGTGGTTCCAACACGTTCACACACAACCTATACTCATACCACAAGTCCAGAATTAGAGAGGATCATGTTATTGGATATATTTTCAACGATTTATTCAGTGTCTAACCAACTCTTTAGCGATTTAGGCCTGGACCTAAGTGGGTCCGTATATTTGTTTAATCGTGGTAGTACGAGTGGTGGTATGCTCCGTCCATCAGGTTGATTAACCACCAAAACCATAAAGGGGGCGGCCCTGCCGTTTCAGGGCATACACCACATCCATGGCGGTGACGGTCTTCCTTTTTGCGTGCTCGGTGTAGGTGACGGCGTCACGGATGACGTTCTCCAGAAACACCTTGAGGACGCCGCGGGTCTCCTCGTAGATAAGGCCGGATATACGTTTAACACCTCCACGCCGAGCTAGACGACGAATGGCGGGCTTGGTGATACCCTGGATGTTGTCACGAAGCACCTTACGATGACGCTTGGCGCCACCCTTTCCAAGTCCCTTGCCTCCTTTGCCTCGTCCAGTCATGTTGTTGTGGTTGCTACTCCAGGTGGTCCTGGTGTGGCTTCGCCGAATCGAATCGAAAAATGCTAGTGACAGGGGGGAAGGAGGTTCAGGAGAAGAATAAAGGGAGGATTGAAGTGAATTTTAGGAGGAGAGAACAGATGCAGTGGCTAAACACCGCTTGCGTGAGGGATTATAAGATGGGGGCAGCAGCAACAACCCGGCTGGACGCGGCAGGGAGGCGACAAGACAAGGCCAGGCTAGCGTCAGGTCAAGCGTCAGGTCCAGCGTCAGGTCAGGCGTCAGGTGCGTGTTGGGTTGGGCAATGGATGTTCAGTGCTTGGTCGGCTTGATTGTGTTTTGGTTTCTTGTGTGGAGGGGATGTCTTGGTCTTCTTAGCTTGATGTCGATTTTCTTCTCTCTCTCCTTCTCTTCTTGCTCTCTTGAATTGTCCATTCGTTTGTGTTTGGGTCTTCTTGTTCGTCTTCCTCGTATTTTAAGTCCTCATAGGTGTGGAAGAATTCAGAGAGGGAGAGGTTGACCACGTGGGCTTCAGCACCACTGGCCGCGTGGGCTTCAGCACCACTGGCCGCGTGGGCTTCAGCACCACGGGCCACGTGGTGTTCTTGGTTCTGTGTGGTGGGCTGCTTCTGTTGAGTTTTCTTTTCTTGGTTTTTCTTTACTGCTGGTTTTTCTTTTCTTGGGAGCGTACAGCAAGGAGGGCCTCTTTGTAGCTCAGTTTTTTCTCAAGACGGGCCTTGGCTACCCTGCATTCCTCCTTCCATCTGGGGCAGGTCCGGTCGGCGGAGGAGTGTGGGCCACCACAGGCAACGCATTTTTTCTCTGTGTTGGGGCAGGCCGTGTAGCGGTGTCCAGGGCTGCCACACATGGAGCAGGTGTCTTCCTGCGCCTCACACTTGTTTACAGTGTGTCCATAGTGCTGGCATTTGTAACACCGTTTCGGGCCCACGGTTTGGTGGGAGTAGGTGGCGTGCTGTGGACGCAGCGGTAGTATCGTTCATCCAAGGCCGTCCCTCCCTCTTGGAGGTGGGGCGTAGCTTGCGGATGACGCATGCGGCACTCGTGGCCAATGAGGTGGCCACTGGGGTGGAGAATGTCTGTATATAAGCCCGCCCGCCTGCCGGGCCGCCCGTATTGACTATTTCGTCGTCGAGATGGCCCGTACTAAACAGACTGCCCGCAAGTCCACTGGAGGCAAGGCTCCACGGAAGCAGCTTGCCACCAAGGCAGCTCGCAAGTCCGCCCCAGCCACCGGTGGTGTCAAGAAGCCCCATCGTTACAGGCCCGGAACCGTCGCCCTTCGTGAGATCCGTCGTTACCAGAAGAGCACAGAGCTACTCATCAGGAAGCTGCCCTTCCAGCGCCTGGTGCGTGAGATCGCCAGGATTTCAAGACTGACCTGCGCTTCCAGTCGTCTGCCGTCATGGCTCTGCAGGAAGCCTCTGAGGCTTACCTGGTGGGTCTTTTCGAGGACACCAACCTGTGTGCCATTCACGCCAAGCGCGTTACCATCATGCCCAAGGACATCCAGCTGGCCCGGCGCATCCGCGGAGAGCGTGCTTAAGTCCTCTTCCTTGGGGAAAAAGAAAAAGCACAACAAAACCTACCAGACATCTATAACTCGGCCCTTCTCAGGGCCAAAGAACTGTTCTGAAGATAATTTTCATGACAATCGAAATGGTTGGTGGTAGGAGAGCGTTAATTTCGGTTACCCAAATCGCCTAACGGTAAGTTGGTAACAGTCGTGCAGGCACGAATGTATAGTAGGTCATCAATTCGGGAGGTGGGTGGGGGCAAAAAACAAGAGCTAGTAACAAATTAATATATAAAGAATAAGTAAGTAAATAAATAACTAAAATAAAAGAAAATTCAATAAAATAAAATAAAATGAATTGTTTACATGAAATAGGCGTGCTGCAAACAAGAAATGAAACCCAAACACACTCCATGTATGTCACTTTGCAGTGGGTGTAAAAGTACTCCACGCAGAATTTATTTATTTATTTATAATGTTTCGATTTAGTCCTGTTTCTACGCCAATAGAGAATGCAGATTATTATAATTTTTTTTTATTTATTTCCCTCTCAATATATTTGTGTCGGTAACTGTCTCTTTAACATGTAACTGTGGCTCCGAAGGAGCCGATTAAGTTGTAGTAGTGGGATGGCGTGTTTGTTGTGCACAAGTAACCTCTTACTTGGAAGAGGTGTACTTGGTGACAGCCTTGGTGCCCTCAGACACGGCATGCTTGGCCAGTTCACCGGGCAGCAAGAGTCGGACAGCTGTCTGGATTTCCCGACTTGTAATGGTGGAGCGTTTGTTGTAGTGCGCCAGGCGGGAAGCCTCGGCAGCGATGCGCTCGAAGATGTCGTTCACGAAAGAGTTCATGATGGACATAGCTTTGGAGGAGACTCCTGTGTCGGGGTGCACTTGCTTCAGTACCTTGTAGATGTAGATGCTGTAGCTTTCCTTCCTCCTGCGCTTCTTCTTCTTGTCACCCTTGGCAATGGCCTTCTGGGCCTTTCCAGCCTTCTTGGCAGCCTTTCCGGAAGTTTTGGGAGGCATGGCGGCACAGTTACTCGTGGCGCGGAGCGAGAGAATTGAAAACTGGCCCGACTAACTTTTCCTTATATACCAGCGGGCCGCTCAGGATCAGACTGGCTGCAGCTACGGCTCTCTTACATTGGTTGGGTCCGCGAGACGGCCACCTGGCCTGATCCTGAGCTTGGTATAAAAGACCAAGGTGGCGGGCGGAAATTTAACTCCTATCACGAAAAGCAGCAGCAGCAACATGTCAGGACGCGGCAAGGGAGGCAAAGTGAAGGGCAAATCAAAGTCCCGTTCTAGCAGGGCCGGACTCCAGTTCCCCGTGGGTAGAATCCACCGTCTCTTGCGTAAGGGCAACTATGCTGAGCGCGTTGGTGCAGGTGCCCCTGTGTACCTTGCAGCCGTCATGGAGTACCTGGCAGCAGAAGTGCTCGAGCTGGCCGGTAACGCCGCCCGCGACAACAAGAAGACCCGCATTATCCCACGTCATCTTCAGCTTGCCATTCGCAATGACGAGGAGCTGAACAAGCTCCTGTCTGGAGTCACCATTGCCCAAGGGGGTGTCCTTCCTAACATCCAAGCTGTGCTCCTCCCCAAGAAGACAGAGAAGAAATAAGAACCCAAGGTTCGTTCACACAAGACAACCTAACCAAACAGGCTCCTTTCGGAGCCACAGGATATCACTTAAAGAGAGAAATATACGACATCAACGTTTTGCAGGATAACACTCTGTGCAAATTGAGTGAAATTGATTTTGAATGGTGTAGATGTGAAGGGCGGTTGTGGGGGCCTGGGGTGGGGGACTTAAACGGGACTTAGAAGGGCGCAGAAGCAGAAGCAGAAGCAGAAGCAGCAGCAGCAAGGGAGGCGACCTTATTTTCACTCTGGTTCATTGACAGTACACATTTACCAGCAGCATACATTGGAGTCATATTCTAACTGTTGACTAATCAGTGTGTGGGCTAGCCAATTTGGGATAAACAGCAAGAATGTAATGTCCTCAATGAAGTAATGACATAGTTCAAGATGTCTTTGACAGTGTCACATTCAATAATATAGTGCTTTAAAGGTGTATCACAAAGTTTACATGCTGAGTGTTCCGGTATGGGTACAGCGTTACTAACTAGCCAGATGTGTCTGTATCCTAACCTAATTCTGGCCACGACTACATCACACAGGCAAGTTGTTTGGACACTCTTCCTAGCCCCCTTGGTCCCTGTTCACCTACCTACTGTAGCAGTAAGTAGGTACCTGTTGTAAATCGAAAGGTTGCCAATTCGTAATCAGGGAAAGTTGATTGAGCTTCTAAACTTGAACTGACATAATCCGAGGAGTGGTGATCCGAGGATCACAGACACTATCTCTCCCACTACAAATCCCTTCCTAACCTCCTGCTCCTTCCTCTGTCCTCCCCAAATTTAACCATGCTATCGCAAAGGTAATAATACAGGTAGAGACAACAACATATTTTCCTATTGTCTTATTATATATTAATAACAGCAACGCTGCCGCCATCCCGGAGGCTATACATTGTCTCACTGTTCATTACCTCCACAATTCTTCCTCTTACTTCTTCTTCCATCAATACTTTATTAACGGTGTATGTAAGTTTCACCATGTATTGCACTACAGCGGTAGAGCAAAGTATATTTTGTTAGCAATAAACCAAAAGCATATTTTATGGCCTAATCATCACTACATAGAACACCACCCATAAAGCATGATACTAGTAGACCACAAACTGCTATAAACACCCAAAGCATATTTTATTGCCTAATCATCACTACATAGAACACCACTCATAAAGCATGATACTATTAGACCACAAACTGCTATAAACCCCAATAATATAATAGACTATACTAGTGACTATAATTGTGTTACCCAATATTTTAAGAAATAATACTATAAAACATAATAATAAACACACTATTAGTGTATATTAGTTGAATGCACAATCTGATGAGAAGTAAAAAAAAAAACAACAACATAACAATAACCTATAAAGAGTGTAGAGTATTTTTGTGCAAACTATTATACTAGTAGATGGTCTAAGATAACTGTATGTGAAGGAAAAGGTGTGCTCTCCACTCAAACTTTCTTTTTATGAAATCTCCAACTCCCCAGCTGAGCGGTACGCCCAATGGGAAACAAAACGTGGCACATAACACGCCGCCCGCCAGCTCTGGCTCGGTGAATAGGAATCAGTAATCGGGCGGAGTATAAACAACACCGCCGCCAATGTGCTCCTCCCATCTCTGAGGAAATCTGGTGGGCAACTTAGTATTATATTAGTATGTAATAATAATAACAATAATAAAAATAATAATAATAATAATAATAATACTAATAATAATAAGAATAATAATAATATTAATAATAATAATATTAATAATAATAACATGCAATTACATTTTATAACACATACTAACAAAATAGTGTATAGCCTACTATACTTAACTATAATAGGTTAGGTTGCGTAGGAGGATCTAAAAAGTACAGTAGTATATACACACACACACACACATACATATAGACAACAAACTAAATTAGAAACCACACGTCAGTGAAGTTATCAAATCCTCCAGTTTCCGTCTCCACCTCCTACGCCGACTCAAGTCCCTCGGTGTTCCTGCACACGAGCTCCTCAGTGTTTACACAACATTCATACTTCCCAAGCTCACCTGGTCTTCCTCCCTAAATGCCACACAACGTAAACACCTAGAAAAAGTGCAAAAGAGGCCATGCAAGATTATTCTCTCCCCTTCCTACTCCACATATCAAGAAGCGCTCAACACACTGACCGACCCTTTAGACTCTCACTGACCATCACCACGACCTCATCTGCCAATTTGGTAAGAAGCTTCTACACCGGCTCCTACTACCATCTGAGATCCCTAGTCCGAGAATTGCTCTTCGACACCACAACCGCATCCAGCCCATACGTGCACGAACTGATCGCTATAAGAACAGCCCAGTCCCAACCATTGTAAAAATTATCGATAACGCAGCCGATGGTGTACTCCTCCGATGACACGACTCCTTGCACTGTCACTATGTTGAAATGAACTGTAGTTTGAGCTTTTCCCCAGCTAGTTATTATATGTCTTATTTGTGTCACTCATGTTACTTGTATATTATTTGTAATTCGTAACCCATTCCCCAAATATGTAACTGTATATTTTCAGCCTTCTGGCTGCCAAGCACTTTCAATAAACCGTTAATTATTATTATTATTATTATTATTATTATTATTTATATGTTGGCCCATACCAACTCACTCCCCGGAACCCTCCTCCCCAGCGGACTATCAACAAGTTCTTGCCATAAGGTACTATTTCATTTGGCCAAGGAATGGAACCAGTGATGAATAGTGGTGAACAGTGCTTAACTCAGTGAAAAACAACTCGGCAGTTGAGTCTTACCCAAGCTAGCTAACCACCTTCACACAGTGAGGTCCCAGGTACCCAGTTATACTTCCCCTGAGACTCCACGATAGAGAGGCCTGGGACCCCACCTCACCCACTTGAATGAGTGAGTCATGTCGACCACGTGGTGTCCCCAAGATGCTACGACAACACGTAGTGAATGTTTTGCTACAGCATCATCATGTGAATTTCCTCATAACACCATCTGTGAGGTAACTGCTACATCATCAGGCCCCTCATAACGCCATCTGTGAGGGAGTTACTACACTACGTGTCTGGTGTTCAACATCTCACCTTACATGATCTACGCGTGCAAACATTAATCTGTATGTTCACTGTGTGCTCCTTCACCTTTCTCTAATGAGGGCTTTTGTTAAACCACCAATGTATGATGTACTAAGTCATTTGTGTCCAATGTATACTTTCGAAAAGCCCTTGTTTGGGGAAGGTAGGAGAGAGTGGTCGTCATTATTGTCCAAGCCACATTGGTATTTTGCCGCCCTCTAAATAATGTGGGCTGGTTTTAAATACCTCAGTCCCCTGGTGCCGTTTGTGTGTTAAAAATGCGAAATAGCACGGTACAACACCGGCGAATATGAGTATCATATGACTTTAAACGGCTGACGCTCACTTAACACCTACGCTTGCTCTGCTAAATTACTTACAGAATGATAGCAGACACGGGGAAGACGAACAACAAGAGGAGAAGAGTTTGAAGAAAATCAACTTCAAGCTAAGAAGAAGAATACCAAGACATTTCCTCCAAACAAGAAAACAACACACACACAATCAAGCCGACCAAACACTGAGAAACCATGGCGGAACCCAACATGCACCGGACGCTTGACCTGACTCTATCCTGCCGCATCCAGGCGAGTTGCTGCTTAAAGTCCCTCACGCAAGCGCTGTTTAGCCACTGCACCTATTCTATCCTCCTAAAATTTACTTCAATCCCCCCTGCCACTAGCATGTTATGTATGTATGTATGTATGTATGAATGAATGATAACTGCAACTTTGCGTATTAAAACTCATTACTCCTACCGAAGTAATATAGTGCGTGGTTATGTTATGTCATGTGAGGATAGATTATAAACTACATTGGGTTACATTTCGTGAGGTTCGGTGACGCTACAGGAAGTTAGGTGAGGTACCTGGAGGTTAGGTGAATGTTGACTGACTGACTGACAATTATTAGGAAGTGGTTCCAACACGTTCACACACAACCTATACTCATACCACAAGTCCAGAATTAGAGAGGATCATGTGATTGGATATATTTTCAACGATTTACTCAGTGTCTAACCAACTCTTTTGCGATTTAAATGTGGACCTAAAATTAGGTCCGTATATTTGTTTGTCGTGGTGGTGGTGGTGGTGGTGGTGGTGTGCGCCCGTCCATCAGGTTGATTAACCACCAAAACCATAAAGGGTGCGGCCCTGCCGTTTCAGGGCATACACCACATCCATGGCGGTGACGGTCTTCCCTTTTGCGTGCTCGGTGTAGGTGACGGCGTCACGGATGACGTTCTCCAGAAACACCTTGAGGACGCCGCGGGTCTCCTCGTAGATGAGGCCGGATATACGTTTAACACCTCCACGCCGAGCTAGACGACGAATGGCGGGCTTGGTGATACCCTGGATGTTGTCACGAAGCACCTTACGATGACGCTTGGCGCCACCCTTTCCAAGTCCCTTGCCTCCTTTGCCTCGTCCAGTCATGTTGTTGTGGTTGCTACTACAGGTGGTCCTGGTGTGGCTTCGCCGATCGAATCGAAAAATGCTAGTGACAGGGGGGAAGGAGGTTCAGGAGAAGAATAAAGGGAGGATTGGAGTGAATTTTAGGAGGAGAGAACAGATGCAGTGGCTAAACACCGCTTGCGTGAGGGATTATAAGATGGGGGCAGCAGCAACAACCCGGCTGGACGCGGCAGGGAGGCGACAAGACAAGGCCAGGCTAGCGTCAGGTCAAGCGTCAGGTCAAGCGTCAGGTCAGGCGTCA
>NW_024745382.1:0-21261 GCF_018991925.1 Homarus americanus | reverse complement strand
ACCAGGGGCCTTTTGTTGGTACTCGATCAGGGGCCTTGCTGATATAATCGATCAGTAACATGTTATACCCGATTAGTAATTTGTTATACTCGATTAAGGACTTTGTTATACCCAATCCAGGAGAATTACATATACTCATCCAGGGACTTTGTCATACACGATCAGGGACTTTTTTATAACTCGATCAGAGGACTAAGTTATACCCGATCAGGCCTTCGTTCACCTCGATCAGCCTTTGTTACTCGATCAGGGGCCCGTAATACTCGATAAGGCCTTTATATCCATAAGTTTGTTATACCCGATAGCCCATACATATCGATCAGGCCTTGTTATAATCGATAAAAACTTGTTACACCAACCAGGACCTGTTATACTCGACCAGGGAACTTTGTTATACTCGATTAGGGGAATTTGTTATACTCGATTAGGGGTCTTTGTTATACTTGAACAGGGGCCTCGATCAATGGTCTTTGTTATACTCGAATAGGGGCCTTTGTAATACTCGATGAGTGGCTTTTGTTATACTCGATCAGTGGACTATGTTATTTTCGATCAGGGTTCTTTGTTATACTCGATCAGGGGCCTTTTTTCTACTCGATCAGGGGGCTTTGCTATACTCGATCAGGGGGCTTTGCTATACTCGATCAGGGGGCTTCGTTATACTCGAACAGTGGCCTTTGTTGTAATCGATGAGGGGCCTTTGTTGTACTCTATCAGGGGCCTTTGTTATACTCGATCAGGGGCCTTTGTTATGCTCGATTAGGGGATATGTTATACTCGATCAAGGAACTTTGTTATACTCGACCAGGAAACTTTGTTATACTCGACCAGGGGACTTTGTTATACTTGATCAGGGGCCTCGGTCAGGGGCCTTTGTTATACTATATGAGGGGCCTTTGTTATACTCGAGCAGGGGGCTTTGTTATACTCGAGCAGGGGCCTTTGTTATACTCGATTAGGGGCCTTTTTTGTACTCGATCAGGGGCCTTTGTTATACTCAATAAGGGGACTTTGTTATACTCTTCCAGGGGCTTTGTTATACTCGATAATGGCCTTTGTTATACTCGATCCCGGGGCTTTGTTATACTCGATCAGGGGAGCTTGTTATACTCGATTAGTGGGCTTTGTTATACTCGATTTGGGATCTTTGTTATACTCGATCAGGGGACTTTGTTATACTCGATCAGGGGCCTTTGTTGTACTCGGTCAGGGGCCTTTGTTATAGTCGATGAGGGGCCTTTGTTATACTCAATCAGGTTCCTTTGTTATACTCGTTCAGGGGCCTTTGTTATACTCGATGAGGGGGCTTTGCTATACCCGATGAGGGGGCTTTGTTATGCTCGATCAGTGGATATGTATACTCGATCAGGGAACTTTGTTATACTCGATTAGTGGACTTTGTTATACTCGATTTGGGATCTTTGTTATACTCGATCAGGAGACTTTGTTATACTCGATCAGGGGCCTTTGTTGTACTCGATCAGGGGCCTTTGTTATAGTCGATCAGGGGCCTTTGTTATACTCGATCGGGTTCCTCTGTTATACTCGATCAGGGGCCTTTGTTGTACTTGATCAGGGGCCTTTGTTGTACTCGATGAGGGGCCTTTGTTATACTCGAAAAAAGGTCTTTGTTATACTCGATCATGGGACTTTGTTATTTTCGATCAAGGGGCTTTGTTATACTCGATCAGGGGAATTTGTTACACTCAATTAGTGGACTTTGTTATACCTCACAGCACTTTACCCCTGATCAGAGAATTGCAACCGAAAGGGACTTTGTTATACTGAACAGGGACTTTGTTATACCTCAACCACGGGCCCTTGTTGTACCTCGATCAGGGCCTTGATATAATTATCAGGCTGTTACACCCCGATCAGGGGACTTTATATAGACCAAGGAATCTTATACCGGGAAATTGTTATACTCGATCAGGCGACTTTTGTTATTCACGATCAGGGGCCTTTGTTAACCCGATGAGGGGCCTTTGTAATACTCCATGAGGGCCTTTGTAATACTCGATAAGGGCCTTTGTTATATCAATCAGGGGACCATGTTATACCTCATTAGGGCATTTGTTATACTCGATCAGGGGCCTTTGTTATACTCGATGAGGGCATATGTATACTCGTCCAAGGGACTTTATACCTGTTCAGGAACTTTGTAATACCTGATCACGGGAATTTTTTATACCTGATTAGGGTCTTTGTTATATTCTTGATAAGGGCCTACTAGAACCTTTAGTTATAATGATGAGAGACTTTTGTATACTAGATCAGAGGCTTTTATTATACTCGACCAGGGGACTATGTTATATTCGATCAGGTTCTTTGTTATACTCTATCAGGGGCCTTATACTGATCAGGGGGCTTTGCTATACCCATCAGGGGCTTTGCTATAATGATCAGGGTTTAGTTATACTCGAACAGGGGCCTTTGTTGTAATCGATGAGGGCCTTTGTTGTACTCATCAGGGCCTTTGTTATACCTGATCAGGGGCCTTGTTATGTTCGATCAGGGATATGTTATACCAGATCAGGAACTTTGTTATACCCGATGAGGGGGCTTAGTTATACTGACCAGGGACTTTATACTCGATAAGAGGTCTTTGTTATACTCGATCAGTGGACTTTGTTATACTCAATCACGGGGATTTGTTTTACCCAATCAAGGGACTTTGTTATACTCGATCACCGGGCTTTGTTATACTCGATCAGGAGGCTTTGTTACACTCGAGCAGGTGCCTTTGTTATTCTCGATTAGGGGCCTTTGTTGTACTCGATCAGGGGCCTTTGTTATACTCGATCAGGAGGCTTTGTTACACTCGAGCAGGTGCCTTTGTTATTCTCGAGTAGGGGCCTTTGTTGTACTCGATCAGGGGCCTTTGTTGTACTTGATCAGGGGCCTTTGTTATACTCGATAAAAGGTCTTTGTTATACTCGATCAGGGGACTTTGTTATACTCGATCACTGGGCTTTGTTATACTCGATCAGGGGAATTTGTTACACTCAATTAGTGGACTTTGTTATACTCGATCAGAGGACTTTGTTGTACTCGATCCTGGGAATTTGTTATACTCCATCAGGGGACTTTGTTGTACTCGATGAGGGGGCTTTGAAATACTCGATCAGGGGGCTTTGTTATACTCGATGAAGTGGCTTTGTTATACCCGATAACGGGACTTTGTTGTACTCGACCAGGGGCCTTTGTTGTACTCGATCTGGGGCCTTTGTTATACTCGATCAGGGGACATTGTTATACTCGATCAGGGGACTTTGTTATACTTGATGAAGGGACTTTGTTATACTCGATCTGAGGAATTTGTTATACTCGATGAGGGGACTTTGTTATACACGATCAGGGGACTTTGTTTTACTCGATCAGGGGACTTTGTTATACTCGAGCAGGGGCCTTTGTTGTACTCGATCAGGGGCCTTTGTAATACTCGATGAGGGGCCTTTGTAATACTCGATAAGGGGCCTTTGTTATACTCGATCAGGGGGCTTTGCTATACTCGATCAGGGGGCTTTGCTAAACTCGATCAGGGGACTTCGTTATACTCGAATAGGGGCCTTTGTTGTACTCGATGAGGGGCCTTTGTTGTACTCTATCAGGGGCCTTTGATATTCTCGATCAGGGGACTTTGAGATACTCGATCACGGGGCTTTGTCATACTCGATCAGGGGAATTTGTTATACTCGATTAGTGGACTTTATAAACTCGATCAGGGGACTTTGTTATTCTCGACCAGGGGCCTTTGTTATGCTCGATCAGGGGCCTTTGTTATGCTCGATCAGGGGATATGTTATACTCGATCAGGGAATTTTGTTATACTCGATGAGGGGGCTTTGTTATACTCGACCAGGGGACTTTGTTATCCTCGACCAGGGTACTTTGTTATACTCGACCAGGGGACTTTGTTCTACTCGATCAGGGAATTTGTTATACTCGACCAGGGGATTTTGTTGTACTCGACCAGGGGACTTTGTTATACTTGATCAGGGGCCTCGATCAGGGGCCTTTGTTATACTCGATCAGGGGCCTTTGTTATACTCGAGCAGGGGGCTTTGTTATACTCGAGCAGGAGCCTTTGTTATACTCGATTAGAGGCCTTTTTTGTACTCGATCAGGGGCCTTTGTTATACCCGATCAGGGGACTTTGTTGTACTCGACCAGGGGCCTTTGTTGTACTCGATCAGGGGCCTTTGTTATACTCGATCAGGGGACATTGTTATACTCGATCAGGGGACTTTGTTATACTTGATGAAGGGACTTTGTTATACTCGATCTGGGGAATTTGTTATACTCGATCAGGGGACTTTGTTATACACGATCAGGGGACTTTGTTTTACTCGATCAGGGGACTTTGTTATACTCGAGCAGGGGCCTTTGTTGTACTCGATCAGGGGCCTTTGTAATACTCGATGAGGGGCCTTTGTAATACTCGATAAGGGGGCTTTGAAATACTCGATCAGGGTTCTTTGTTATACTCGATCAGAGGCCTTTGTTATACTCGATCAGGGGGCTGTGCTATACTCGATCAGGGGGCTTTGCTATACTCGATTAGGGGACTTCGTTATACTCGAACAGGGGCCTTTGTTGTACTCGAAGAGGGGCTTTTGTTGTACTCTATCAGGGGCCTTTGTTATACTCGATCAGGGGACTTTGTTATACTCGATCACGGGGCTTTGTCATACTCGATCAGGGGAATTTGTTATACTCGATTAGTGGACTTTATAAACTCGATCAGGGGACTTTGTTATACTCGATCAGGGGACTTTGTTATTCTCGACCAGGGGCCTTTGTTATACTCGATCAGGGGACTTTAATATACTCGACCAGGGAATTTTGTTATACTCGATGAGGGGGCTTTGTTATTCTCGATCAGGGAATTTGTTATACTCAACCAGGGGATTTTGTTGTACTCGACCAGGGGACTTTGTTATACTTGATCAGGGGCCTCGATCAGGGGCCTTTGTTATACTCGATCAGGGGCCTTTGTTATACTCGATCAGGGGCCTTTGTTATACTCGAGCAGGGGGCTTTGTTATGTCGAGCAGGGGCCTTTGTTATACTCGATTAGGGCCTTTGTTGTACTCCGATCAGGGCCTTTGTTATACTCGATAAGGGGACTTTGTTATACCGATCAGGGGACTTTGTTATACTCTACCAGGGGCTTTGTTATACTCGATAATGGCCTTTGTTATGCTCGATAATGGCCTTTGTTATACTCGATCCCGGGGCTTTGTTAAACTCGATCAGGGGAATTTGTTATACTAGATTAGTGGACTTTGTTATACTCGATTTGGGATCTTTGTTATACTCGATCAGGGGACTTTGTTATACTCGATCAGGGGCCTTTGTTGTACTCGGTCAGGGGCCTTTGTTATAGTCGATCAGGGCCCTTTGTTATACTCGATCAGGGTCCTTTGTTATACTCGTTCAGGGGCCTTTGTTATACTCAATCAGGGGGCTTTGCTATACTCGATCAGTGGGCTTTGTTATGCTCGATCAGTGGATATGTTATACTCGATCAGGGACCTTTGTTGTACTCGATCAGGGGCCTTTGTTATAGTCGATCAGGGGCCTTTGTTATACTCGATCAGGGTCCTTTGTTATACTCGATCAGGGGCCTTTTTTGTACTCGATCACGGGCCTTTGTTGTACTCGATGAGGGGCCTTTGTTATACTCGATAAAAGGTCTTTGTTATACTCGATCAGGGGACTTTGTTATACTCGATCACGGGGCTTTGTTATACTCGATCAGGGGAATTTGTTACACTCCATTAGTGGACTTTGTTATACTCGATCAGAGGACTTTGTTGTACTCGATCCTGGGAATTTGTTATACTCGATGAGGGGACTTTGTTATACTCGATGAAGGGGCTTTGAAATACTCGATCAGGGGGCTTTGTTATACTCGATGAAGGGGCTTTGTAATACTCGATCAGGAGACTTTGTTGTACTCGACCAGGGGCCTTTGTTGTACTCGATCAGGGGCCTTTGTTATACTCGATCAGGGGACATTGTTATACTCGATCAGGGGACTTTGTTATACTCGATCAGGGGAATTTGTTATACTCGATCAGGGGACTTTGTTATACACGATCAGGGGACTTTGTTATACTCGATCAGGGGACTTTGTTATACTCGATTAGTGGACTTTGTTATACTCCATCAGCGGACTTTGTTATACTCGATAAGGGAATTTGTTATACTCGATTAGGGGCCTTTGTTATACTCGATCAGGGGACATTATTATACTCGATCAGGGGTCTTTGTTATACTTGATGAAGGGACTTTGTTATACTCGATCCGGGGAATTTGTTATACTCGATCAGGGCACTTTGTTATTCACGAATAGGGGACTTTGTTATACTCGATCAGGGGACTTTGTTATACTCGATCAGGGGCCTTAGTTGTACTCGATTAGGGGCCTTTGTAATACTCGATCAGGGGCCTTTGTAATACTCGATAAGGGGCCTTTGTTATACTCGATCAGGGGGCTATGCTATACTCGATTAGGGGCGTTTGTTATACTCGATCAGGGGCCTATGTTACACTCGATGAGGGGGCTTTGTTATACTCGACCAGGGGACTTTGTTATACTCGACCAGGGAACTTTGTTATACTCGATCAGGGAATTTGTTATACTCGATTAGGGTTTTTTTTATACTCGATCAGGGGCCTTTGTTATACTCGATCAGGAGGCTTTGTTACACTCGAGCAGGTGCCTTTGTTATTCTCGATTAGGGGCCTTTGTTGTACTCGATCAGGGGCCTTTGTTATACTCGATAAGGGGACTTTGGTATACTCGATCAGGGGACTTTGTTATACTCTACCAGGGGCTTTGTTATACTCGATAATGGCCTTTGTTATGCTCGATAATGGCCTTTGTTATACTCGATCAGGGCCCTTTGTAATACTCGATCAGGGGTTTGTTATACTCGTTCAGGGGCCTTTGTTATACTCGATCAGGGGGCTTTGCTATACTCGATGAGGGGGCTTTGTTATGCTTGATCAGTGGATATGTTATACTCGATCAGGGAACTTTGTTATACTCGATTAGTGGACTTTGTTATACTCGATTTGGGATCTTTGTTATACTCGATCAGGGGACTTTGTTATACTCGATGAGGGGCCTTTGTTGTACTCGATCAGGGGCCTTTGTTATAGTCGATAAGGGGGTTTTGTTATACTCGATCAGGGTCCTTTGTTATACTCGATTAGGGGCCTTTGTAATACTCGATCAGGGGCCTTTGTTGTACTCGATCAGGGGCCTTTGTTGTACTCGATCAGGGGCCTTTGTTATACTCGATAAAAGGTCTTTGTTATACTCGATCAGGGGACTTTGTTATACTCGATCACGGGGCTTTGTTATACTCGATGAGGAGGCTTTGTTACACTCGAGCAGGTGCCTTTGTTATTCTCGATTAGGGGCCTTTGTTGTACTCGATCAGGGGCCTTTGTTATACTCGATCAGGAGGCTATGTTACACTCGAGCAGGTGCCTTTGTTATACTCGATTAGGGGCCTTTGTTGTACTCGATCAGGGACCTTTGTTATACTCGATAAGGGGACTTTGTTACACTCGATCAAAGGACTTTGTTATACTCTACCAGGGGCTTTGTTATACTCGATAATGGCCTTTGTTATACTCGATCCCGGGGCTTTGTTAAAATCGATCAGGGGAATTTGTTATACTCGATTAGTGGACTTTGTTATACTCGATTTGGGGACTTTGTTATACTCGATGAGAGGGCTTTGTTATACTCGATCAGGGGACTTTGTTCTACTCGACCAGTGTCCTTTGTTATGCTCGACCAGTGGCCTTTGTTATACTCGATTAGGGGACTTTGTTATACTCGATCAGGGGCCTTTGTTGTACTCGGTCAGGGGCCTTTGTTATAGTCGATCAGGGCCCTTTGTTATACTCGATGAGGGTCCTTTGTTATACTTGTTCAGGGGCCTTTGTTATACTCGATCAGGGGGCTTTGCTATACTCGATGAGGGGGCTTTGTTATGCTCGATCAGTGGATATGTTATACTCGATCAGGGACCTTTGTTGTACTCGATCAGGGGCCTTTGTTATAGTCGATGAGGGGCCTTTGTTATACTCGATTAGGGGCCTTTGTTGTACTCGATCACGGGCCTTTGCTGTGCTCGATGAGGGGCCTTTGTTATACTCGATAAAAGGTCTTTGTTTTACTCGATCAGGGGACTTTGTTATACTCGATCACGGGGCTTTGTTATACTCGATCAGGGGAATTTGTTACACTCCATTAGTGGACTTTGTTATACTCGATCAGAGGACTTTGTTGTACTCGATCCTGGGAAATTGTTATACTCGATCAGGGGGCTTTGTTATACTCGATGAAGGGGCTTTGTTATACTCGATCAGGGGACTTTGTTGTACTCGACCAGGGGCCTTTGTTATACTCGATCAGGGGCCTATGTTATACTCGATGAGGGGGCTTTGTTATACTCGACCGGGGGACTTTGTTATACTCGACCAGGACACTTTGTTATACTCGATCAGGGGAATTTGTTATACTCGATTAGGGGTCTTTTTTATTCTCGATCAGGGGCCTTTGTTATACTCGATCACGAGGCTTTGTTACACTCGAGCAGGTGCCTTTGTTATTCTCGATTAGGGGCCTTTGTTGTACTCGATCAGGGGCCTTTGTTATACTCGATAAGGGGACTTTGTTATACTCGATCAGGGGACTTCGTTATACTCTACCAGGGGCTTTGTTATATTCGATAATGGCCTTTGTTATGCTCGATAATGGCCTTTGTTATACTCGATCAGGGCCCTTTGTTATACTCTATCAGGGGTTTGTTATACTCGTTAAGGGGCCTTTGTTATACTCGATCAGGGGGCTTTGCTATACTCGATGAGGGGGCTTTGTTTTGCTTGATCAGTGGGTATGTTATACTCGATCAGGGAACTTTGTTATACTCGATTAGTGGACTTTGTTATACTCGATTTGGGATCTTTGTTATACTCGATCAGGGCCTTTTGTTGTACTCGATCAGGGGCCTTTGTTATAGTCGATCAGGGGCATTTGTTATACTCGATCAGGGTCCTTTGTAATACTCGATCAGGGGCCTTTGTTGTACTCGATCAGGGGCCTTTTTTATACTCGATAAAAGGTCTTTGTTATACTCGATCAGGGGACTTTGTTATACTCGATCACGCGGCTTTGTTATACTCGATCAGGAGGCTTTGTTTCACTCGAGCAGGTGCCTTTGTTATTCTCGATTAGGAGCCTTTGTTGTACTCGATCAGGGGCCTTTGTTATACTAGATGAGAAGGCTTTGTTACACTCGAGCAGGTGCCTTTATTATTCTCGATTAGGGGCCTTTGTTGTACTCGATCAGGGGCCTTTGTTATACTCGATAAGGAGACTTTGTTATACTCGATCAGGGGCTTTGTTATACTCGATAATGGCCTTGTTTATGCTCGATAATGGCCTTTGTTATACTCGATCCCGGGGCTTTGTTAAACTCGATCAGGGGAATTTGTTATACTCGATTAGTGGACTTTGTTATACTCGATTTGGGATCTTTGTTGTCCTCGATTAGGGGCCTTTGTTATACTCGATAAGAGGTCTTTGTTATACTCGATCAGGGGACTTTGTTATACTCGAGCAGGGGGCTTTCTTATACTCGAGCAGGGGCCTTTGTTATACTTGATTAGGGGCCTTTTTTGTACTCGATCAGGGGCCTTTGTTATACCCGATCAGGGGACTTTGTTGTACTCGACCAGGGGCCTTTGTTGTACTCGATGAGGGGCCTTTGTTATACTCGATTAGGGGACATTGTTATACTCGATCAGGGGTCTTTGTTATACTTGATGAAGGGACTTTGTTATACTCGATCTGGGGAATTTGTTATACTCGATCAGGGGACTTTGTTATACACGATCAGGGGACTTTGTCTTACTCGATCAGGGGACTTTGTTATACTCGAGCAGGGGCCTTTGTTGTACTCGATCAGGGGCCTTTGTAATACCCGATCAGGGGCCTTTGTAATACTCGATAAGGGGCCTTTGTTATACTCGATCAGGGGGCTATGTTATACTCGATTAGGGGCGTTTGTTATACTCGATCAGGGGCCTATGTTATACTCGATGAGGGGGCTTTGTTATACTCGACCAGGGGACTTTGTTATACTCGACCAGGGAACTTTGTTATACTCGATCAGGGGAATTTGTTATACTCGATTAGGGGTCTTTTTTATACTCGATCAGGGGCCTTTGTTATACTCGATCAGGAGGCTTTTTTACACTCGAGCAGGTGCCTTTGTTATTCTCGATTAGGGGCCTTTGTTGTACTCGATCAGGGGCCTTTGTTATACTCGATAAGGGGACTTTGTTATACTCGATCAGGGATTTTGTTATACTCTACCAGGGGCTTTGTTATACTGATAATGGCCTTGTTATGCTCCGTATAATGGCCTTTGTTATACTCGATGAGGGCTTGTTAGTACTCTCGTTCAGGGGCCTTTGTTATACTTCCCGATCAGGGAGCTTTGCTATACTCGATGAGGGGGCTTTGTTTTGCTTGATCAGTGGGTATGTTATACTCGATCAGGGAACTTTGTTATACTCGATTAGTGGACTTTGTTATACTCGATTTGGGATCTTTGTTATACTCGATCAGGGCCTTTTGTTGTACTCGATCAGGGGCCTTTGTTATAGTCGATCAGGGGCATTTGTTATACTCGATCAGGGTCCTTTGTAATACTCGATCAGGGGCCTTTGTTGTACTCGATCAGGGGCCTTTTTTATACTCGATAAAAGGTCTTTGTTATACTCGATCAGGGGACTTTGTTATACTCGATCACGCGGCTTTGTTATACTCGATCAGGAGGCTTTGTTTCACTCGAGCAGGTGCCTTTGTTATTCTCGATTAGGGGCCTTTGTTGTACTCGATCAGGGGCCTTTGTTATACTAGATCAGGAGGCTTTGTTACACTCGAGCAGGTGCCTTTATTATTCTCGATTAGGGGCCTTTGTTGTACTCGATCAGGGGCCTTTGTTATACTCGATAAGGAGACTTTGTTATACTCGATCAGGGGACTTTGTTATACTCTACCAGGGGCTTTGTTATACTCGATAATGGCCTTTGTTATGCTCGATAATGGCCTTTGTTATACTCGATCCCGGGGCTTTGTTAAACTCGATCAGGGGAATTTGTTATACTCGATTAGTGGACTTTGTTATACTCGATTTGGGATCTTTGTTGTACTCGATCAGGGGCCTTTGTTATACTCGATAAGAGGTCTTTGTTATACTCGATCAGGGGACTTTGTTATACTCGATCACGGGGATTTGTTTTACCCGATCAGGGGACTTTGTTATACTCGATCACCGGGCTTTGTTATACTCGATCAGGAGGCTTTGTTACACTCGAGCAGGTGCCTATGCTATTCTCGATTAGGGGCCTTTGTTGCACTCGATCAGGGGCCTTTGTTATACTCGATCAGGAGGCTTTGTTACACTCGATCAAACTCGATCAGGAGGCTTTGTTACACTTCGAGAAAGTTTTGTTATTGTCGAGTAGGGGCCTTTGTTGTACCTGATCAGGGGCCTTGCTGTACTTGATCAGGGGCCTTTAGTTATACTCGATCAGGAATCGCATTACACTCAATTAGTGGACTTTTATATACCTGATCAGAAGACTTTGCTGTACTCCGGATCCTGGGAATTTGTTATACCATGAGGGCTTTCGGAAATACTGGATCAGGGGCTTTTGTTATACTCTGATGAAGGGGCTTTATACCTGGATCACGGACTTGTTACACTCTGATTAGGGGCCTTTTTGTTGGTACTCAGATCAGGGCCTTTATATAATTGATCAGGTGACTTGTTATAATTTGATGAAGGACTTGTTATATTAATGATCAGGGGACTTTTGTTTTACCTTGACTGGACTTTGTTATACCTGAGCAGGGGGCCTTTGTTGTACCTTTTTTGATCAGGGCCTTTGTAATACCGATGAGGGCCTTGTAATACTCGATAAGGGGCTTTATATACTCTGGATCAGGTTCTTGTTATACTGATCAGGGCCTTTACATACCTCGATCAGGGCTTTGCTATACTCATGATCAGGGGCTTTTGCTGTTCTCGATCGGGGACTTTCGTTATATTCGAACAGGGCCTTTTATTGTACCTCGATGAGGGGCCTGCTTGTACCTATCAGGGGCCTTGTTGGTACCTGATCAGACTTTGAGAGATACTCGATCACGGGCTTTGCTCACACTCGATCAGGGAATTTGTTGTTCTCGATTAGTGGACTTATAAACCGATCAGACTTGTTATACCGGATCAGGAATCTGTTATTCTATCAGGGCCTTGTTGTCTCGATCAGGGCCTTGTTGTGCTCGCGATCAGGGATATGTTATACTCGATCAGAGAATTTTGTTATACCTGATGAAGGGGCTTTATTATACTCGCTGACCAGGGGACTTTGTTATACTCTGACCAGTACTTTGTTATACTCTCGACCAGGACTTTGTTATACTCGATCAGGAATCTCCAAGAATTCCTAATCAGGGGATTTTGGTTGTAATTTCGACCAGGGACTTTTTATACCTCGGATCAGCCTTGTTATACCCGGGAGCAGGGGCTTGCTATACTCGAGCAGGGCCTCATATACTCCTCGCCGGGATTAGGGGCCTTTTTGTACTCGATCAGGGCCTTGTTGTCTTTGATCAGGGACTCCTTGTTGCACTTTGAATCAGGGACATTGTTATACTCTTGATCAGGACTTTGTTATACTTGATGCATGTGGGACTTATATACCGATCTGGGGAATTTGGTTATACCGATCAGGGACTTTGTTATACACGATCAGGGACTTGGTTTTACCTGATCAGGGATTTTGTTATACTCGAGCAGGGCCTCTGGTGTACTGATCAGGGCATTTGTAATACGCGATGAGGGGTTTCGTAATAATTCTCGATATAGTTTTTGTTATAATTCTCGATCAGGCTCCTTGTTATACCTTCGATCAGGGGCCTGTTATACTCGATCAGGGGGCTTTGCTATACTTTCGATCAGGGGGTTTTGCTATACCTCGATCAGGGACGTTGTTATACCATCACGGGCTTTGTCATACCTCGATCAGGGAATTTCATACTCGATTAGTGACATTATAAACCTCGATCAGGACTTTGTTATACCTGATCAAGAATCTTTTAAGGCTCTCGCATCAGGGCCTTGTTATGCTCGATCAGGGCCTTTGTTATGCCTCGATCAGGATATGTTATACTCAGATCAGGAATTTTGTTATACCTCCGATGAGGGGCTTTGTTATACCTTTAGACCAGGGGATTTTGTTATACCTGACCTGTACTTTTGTTGCCTTTCGACCAGGGGACTTTTTGTTATAATTTCGATCAGGAATTTGCGTTATACCGTACTTCAGGGATTTTGTTGTACTCGACCAGGGGACTTGTTATACTTCTGGATCAGGGCCTGATCAGGGGCCTTGTTATACTTCCGGATCAGGGGCCTTTGTTATACCTGGATCAGCCTTTGTTGCTCTGAGCAGGGGGGCATTGTTATGCCTTGTTGCGCTCCCTTGTTTTACCAGATTAGTTGCCTTTTGTACCTCGACTAGGGCCTTGTTGTACCTTCGATCAGGGGCCTTAAATACTCGAAGAGGGGCCTTGTAACACCCATAAAAGGGCCTTTTGTTATACTCTCAATCAGACTATACATACTCGATTAGGGGAGCTTGTTATACCTGTTCAGGGGCCTTGTTATACCTGATGAGGGGCTTTGTTATACTCGATCAGGGGACCTTTTGGTTATACTCGGGATCAGGGCCTTTGTTACCTCGATTAGGGGCCTTTTTGTTATACTTCATCAGAGGCCTCAGTTATACTCGATTGGGGCTGCCTTTTGTTAAACTCGATCAGGGGCCTCTTTTGTTATACCTGCTGATCAGGGGTTTTGGTTATACCTGAGCAGGGGCTTTTGTTATATCTGATTGGGGAATTTGTTATACCCGATCAGAGGTCTTTTGTTGGTACTTCGATGAGGGCCTTTGTTATATCTTCGATCAGGGAACTTTTGTTATAATTGACTAGGGAATCTGGTTATACCGATTCGGGGTCTTTGTTATACTTGATCAGGGCCCTTGATCAGGGACTTTATACCTCGATGAGGGCCTTTGTACTACTCGATGAGGGGCCTTGTTATACCTTTGATCAGGGGCTTTGTATACTCGATCAGGGGCTATACATACCGATCAGGGTCTTCTGTTACTCGATTAGGGCCTTTGTTGTACCCGCTGAGGGACTTTGTTATACTTGATCAGGGGCCTCGATGAGGTGCCTTTGTAATACTCGATAAGGGATCTTTGTTATACTCGATCAGGTGACTATGTTATACTCGATTAGGGGCGTTTGTTATACTCGGTCAGGGGCCTTTGTTATACTCGATGAGGGGGCGTTGTTATACTCGACCAGGGGACTTTGTTATACTCGACCAGGGAACTTTGTTATACTCGATCAGGGGAATTTGTTATACTCGATTAGGGGTCTCTGTGATACTTGATCAGGGGCCTCGATCAATGGTCTTTGTTATACTCGATGAGGGGCCTTTGTTGTACTCTATCAGGGGCCTTTGTTATACTCGATCAGGGGACTTTGTTATACTCGATCCCGGGGCTTTGTTATACTCGATCAGGGGAATTTGTTATACTCGATTAGTGGACTTTGTTATACTCGATCAGGGGACTTTGTTATACTCGATGAGGGGACTTTGTTATACTCGACCAGGGGCATTTGTTATGCTCGATCAGGGGATATGTTATACTCGATCAGGGAACTTTGTTATACTCGATGTGGGGGCTTTGTTATACTCGACCACGGGACTTTGTTGTACTCGACCAGGGTACTTTGTTATACTCGACCAGGGGACTTTGTTATACTCGATCAGGGAATTTGGTATACTCGACCAGGGGACTTTGTTATACTCGACCTGGGGACTTTGTTATACCTGATCAGGGGCCTCGATCAGGGGCCTTTGTTATACTCGATCAGGGGCCTTTGTTATACTCGATCAGGGGCCTTTGTTATACTCGAGCAGGGGGCTTTGTTATACTCGAGCAGGGGCCTTTGTTATACTCGATTAGGGGCCTTTTTTGTACTCGATCAGAGGCCTTTGTTATACTCGAAAAGGGGACTTACTTATACTCGATCAGGGGACTTTGTTATACTCTCCCAGGGGCTTTGTTATACTCGATAATGGCCTTTGTTATATTCGATAATGGCCTTTGTTATACTCGATCCCGGGGCTTTGTTATACTCGATCAAGGGAACTTGTTATACTCGATTAGTGGACTTTGTTATACTCGATTTGGGATCTTTGTTATACTCGATCAGGGGACTTTGTTATACTCGATCAGGGGCCTTTGTTGTACTCGGTCAGGGGCCTTTGTTATAGTCGATCGGGGGCCTTTGTTATACTCGATTAGGGTCCTTTCTTATACTCGTTCAGGGGCCTTTGTTATACTCGATGAGTGGGCTTTGCTATATCCGATGAGGGGGCTTTGTTATGCTCGATCAGTGGATATGTTATACTCGATCAGGGAACTTTGTTATACTCGATTAGTGGACTTTGTTATACTCGATTTGGGATCTTTGTTATACTCGATCAGGGGACTTTGTTATACTCGATGAGGGGCCTTTGTTGTACTCGATCAGGGGCCTTTGTTATAGTCGATTAGGGGCCTTGTTATACTGATCAGGGTCCTTTGTTATACTGGATCAGGGGCCTTGTTACTGATTAGGGGCCTTTGTTGTACTCGATCAGGGTCCTTTGTTATACTCGATAAGAGGTCTTTGTTATACTCGATCAGGGGACTTTGTTATACTCGATCAGGGGCCATTGTTGTACTCGATCAGAGGCCTTTGTTATAGTCGATCAGAGGCCTTTGTTATACTCGATTAGGTTCCTTTGTTATACTCGATCAGGGGGCTTTGTTGTACTCGATGAGGGGCCTTTGTTATACTCGATAAAAGGTCTTTGTTATACTCGATCAGAGGACTCTGTTATACTCGATCACGGGGCTTTGTTATACTCGATCAGGGGAATTTGTTATACTCGATTAGGGGCCTTTTTTGTTCTCGATCAGAGGCCTTTGTTATATTCGAAAAGAGGACTTTGTTATACTCGATCAGGGGACTTTGTTATACTCTACCAGGGGCTTTGTTATACTCGATAATGGCCTTTGTTATATTCGATAATGGCCTTTGTTATACTCGATCCCGGGGCTTTGTTATACTCGATCAGGGGAACTTGTTATACTCGATTAGTGGACTTTGTTATACTCGATTTGGGATCTTTGTTATACTCGATCAGGGGCCTTTGTTGTACTCGATCAGGGGCCTTTGTTGTACTCGATGAGGGTCCTTTGTTATACTCGATAAAAGGTCTTTGTTATACTCGATCAGGGGACTGTGTTATACTCGATCACGGGGCTTTGTTATACTCGATCAGGGGAATTTGTTACACTCAAATAGTGGACTTTGTTATACTCGATCAGGGGAATTTGTTGTACTCGATCCTGGGAATTTGTTATACTCGATGAAGGGACTTTGTTATACTCGATGAGGGGGCTTTGAAATACTCAATCAGGGGGCTTTGTTATACTCGATGAAGGGGCTTTGTTATACTCGATCAGGGGACTTTGTTGTACTCGACCAGGGGCCTTTGTTGTACTCGATCAGGGGCCATTGTTATACTCGATCAGGGACATTTTTATACTCGATCAGGGGACTTTGTTATACTTGATGAAGGGACTTTGTTATACTCGATCCGGCGAATTTGTTATACTCGATCAGGGGATTTTGTTATAAACGATCAGGGGACTTTGTTTTACTCGATCAGGGGACTTTGTTGTGCTCGATGAGGGGCCTTTGTAATACTCGATGAGGTGCCTTTGTAATACTCGATAAGGGATCTTTGTTATACTCGATCAGGTGACTATGTTATACTCGATTAGGGGCGTTTGTTATACTCGGTCAGGGGCCTTTGTTATACTCGATGAGGGGGCGTTGTTATACTCGACCAGGGGACTTTGTTATACTCGACCAGGGAACTTTGTTATACTCGATCAGGGGAATTTGTTATACTCGATTAGGGGTCTCTGTGATACTTGATCAGGGGCCTCGATCAATGGTCTTTGTTATACTCGATGAGGGGCCTTTGTTGTACTCTATCAGGGGCCTTTGTTATACTCGATCAGGGGACTTTGTTATACTCGATCCCGGGGCTTTGTTATACTCGATCAGGGGAATTTGTTATACTCGATTAGTGGACTTTGTTATACTCGATCAGGGGACTTTGTTATACTCGATGAGGGGACTTTGTTATACTCGACCAGGGGCATTTGTTATGCTCGATCAGGGGATATGTTATACTCGATCAGGGAACTTTGTTATACTCGATGTGGGGGCTTTGTTATACTCGACCACGGGACTTTGTTGTACTCGACCAGGGTACTTTGTTATACTCGACCAGGGGACTTTGTTATACTCGATCAGGGAATTTGTTATAATTTCGACCGGGGGACTTTTGTTATACTCGACCTGTGGACTTTGTTTATAACACCTGATCAGGGGCCCGATCAGGGCCCTTTGTTGTACCTCACATCGTGCCTTTGTTATACTCGATCAGGGCCTTGTTATACTCTGGAGCAGGGGGCTTGCTATACCTCGAGCAGGGGCCTTGTTATACTCGATTAGGGCCTTGTACTCGGATCAGAGGCCTTTGTTAGCATACCCGATCAGGGGACTTTGTTGTGCTTTCGACCAGGGGACATTGTATACTCGATCAGGGGACTTTGTTATACTTGATGAAGGACTTTTGTTATGTCTCGATCTGGGGAATTTGTTATACTCGATCCAGGGACTTTGTTATACGATCAGGGGACTTTGTTTTACTCGATCAGGGGACTTCGTTATACTCGAGCAGGGGCCTCTGGTGTACTCGATCGAGGGGCATTTGTAATACTCGATGAGGGCGCTGTAATACTCGATAAGGGGGCTGTTATACTCGATCAGGGTTCTTTGTTATACTCGATCAGGAACGCTGTTATACTCGATCAGGTCTTTGCTGCCCTCGATCAGGGAACTGCTATACTCGATCAAGGGGACTTCGTTATACTTTCGAACAGGGCGCTGTTGTATATCGAAGAGGGCCTTTGTTGTACTCTATCAGGGGCCTTTGTTATACTCGATCAGAGGTTTTTGTTATACTCGATCACAGGGCTTTGTCATACTCGATCAGGAATTTGTTATACTCGATTAGTGGACTTTATAAACTCGATCAGGGGACTTTGTTTTTACTCGATCAGGGGACTTTGTTATTCTCGACCAAGGGGCGCTGTTATATGCTCGATCAGGGGCCTTTGTTATACTCGATCAGGGGATATGTTATACTCGATCAGGAATTTTTGTTATACTCGATAGAGGGGCTGTTATACTCGACCAGGACATTGTTATACTCGACCAGAATTGCTTTGTTATACTCGACCAGGGACTTTGTTATATACTCGATCAGGGAATTTGTTATACTTTCGACCAGGGATTTTGTTGTAATACTCGATCAGGGGCCTTTGTTGCTCTCGATCAGGGGCCTTTGTTATACTCGATCAGGGGCCTTTGTTATACTCGAGCAGGGGGGCTTTGTTATGCTCGAGCAGGGGCCTTTGTTATACTAGATTCGTTTGCCTTTTTGTACTCGATCAGGGGCCTTTGTTGTACTCGATCAGGGGCCTTTGTAATACTCGATCAGGGCCTTTGTAATACTCCGCAAGGGCCTTTGTTATATACTCGATCAGGGGACTATGTTATACTCGATTAGAGTTTGTTATACTCGTTCAGGGCCTTTGTTATACTCGATGAGGGGCTTTGTTGTATACTCGATCAGGGACTTTGTTATACTCGATCAGGGGCCTTTGTTATACTCGATTAAGGGCCTTTGTTATACTTCGTGAGGCCTAAGTTATTTATTCTCGATTAAGGGGCCTTTGTTAAACTCGATCAGGGGCCTTTGCTATACTCGATCAGGGGCTTTGTTATGCTCGAGCAGGGGCCTTTGTTATATTCGATTAGGGAATTTTATGCCTCGATCAGAGGTCTTTGTTATACTTGATCAAGGGGCCTTTGTTATATTCGATGAGGAACTTTGTTATACTCGATCGGGAATTTGCTATACTCGATTCGGGGTCTTTGTTATATTTGATCAGGGCCTCGATCAGGGGACTTTGTTATACTCGATGAGGGGCCTTTGTAATACTCGATGAGGGCCTTTGTTATATACTCGATCAGGGGCTTTGCTATACTCGATCGGGGCTATGCTATACTCGATCAGGGTCTTCGTTATACTCGATTAGGGGCCATTGTTGTACTCGTTGAGGGCCTTTGTTGTACTCAATTAGGGGCCTTTGATATACTCGATATGAGGTCTTTGTTACTCTCAATTAATTGGACTTTGTTATATTCGATCAGAGGACTTTGTTATACTCGATCAGGGAATTTATGCTCGACCAGGGGATTTTTATTTGTACTCGACCAGGGGACTTTTTATACTTGATCGGGGCCTCGATCAGGTGCCTTTGTTATACTCGATCAGGGCCTTTGTTTTGCTCGATCAGGGGCCTTTGTTATGCGAGCAGGGGGCTTTGTTATACTCGAGCAGGGAGGGCCTTTGTTATACTCGATTAAGGGCGCTTTTTGTACTCGATCAGGGGCCTTCTGTTATGCAATCAGGGACTTTGTTGTGCTCGACCAGGGGACATTGTTATACTCGATCAGGGACTTTGTTATACTTGATGAAGGGACTTTGTTATACTCGATCACAGAATTTGTTATACTCGATCAGGACTTTGTTATACACGATCAGGGGACACTGTTTTTACTCGATCGAGGGACTTCGTTATACTCGAGCGAGAGACACTGGTGTATGCTCGATCAGGGACATTTGTAATACTCGATGAGACGCTTTGTAATACTCGATAAAGGGGCTTTGTTATACTCGATCAGGGTTCTTTGTTATACTCGATCAAGGCCTTTGTTATATATACTCGATCAGGGGTCTTTGCTATACTCGATCAGGGGCTTTACTATGTCTCGATCAAGGACTCGTTATACTCGAACAGGGGCCTTTGTTGTACTCGAAGAGGGGCCTTTGTTGTACTCTATCAGGGGCCTTTGTTATACCGATCAGGGACTTTGTTTATACTCGATCACGGGGCTTTGTCATACCGATCAGGGGAATTTGTTATACTCGATTAGTGGACTTTTTAAGCTTCGATCAGGGGACTTTGTTATACTCGATCAGGGGACTTTATTGTTATTCTCGACCAGGGAGACGCTTTGTTATGCTCGATCAGGGGCCTTTGTTATGCTCGATCAGGGGATATGTTATACTTTCGATCAGGAATTTTGTTATATACTCGATGAGGGAGCTGTTATATACTCGACCAGGGGACTTTGTTATACTCGACCAGGGGTACTTTGTTATACTCGACCAGGGGACTTTGTTATACTCGATCAGAATTTATACTCGACAGGGATTTTTGTTGTACTCGATCAGGGGCCTTTGTTATACTCGATCAGGGGCCTTTGTTATACTCGATCAGGGGCCTTTGTTATCCTCGAGCAGGGGGCTTTGTTATGCTCGAGCAGGGCCTTTGTTATATGCTAGATTAGTTGCCTTTTGTACTCGATCAGGGGCCTTTGTTGTACTCGATCAGGGCCTTTGTAATACTCGATCAGGGGCGCTGTAATACTCCATAAAGAGACTGTTATATACTCGATCAGGGGACTATGTTATACTCGATTGGGGGAGTTTGTTATACTCGTTCAGGGGCCTTTGTTATACTCGATGAGGCTTTGTATATACTCGATCAGGAGACTTTGTTATACTCGATCGAAGACTTTATATACTCGATTAGGGGCTTTTGTTATACTTCATCGAGGCCTAGTTATTCTCGATTAGGGGCCTTTGTTAAGCTCGATCAGGGGCCTTTGCTATACTCGATCAGGGGCTTTGTTATACTCGAGCAGGGCCTTTGTTATATTCGATTAGGGAATTTTGTTATACTCGATCAGGGTCTTTGTTATACTTGATCCAGGGGCCTTTGTTATATTCGATGAGGAACTTTGTTATATACTCGATCCAGAATTTGCTATACTCGATTCGAGGTCTTTGTTATATATTTGATCAGGGCCTCGATCAG
>NW_024745381.1:0-8090 GCF_018991925.1 Homarus americanus | reverse complement strand
AATTAATCCCATATGTTCTGTTGTTCAATTTACCTACGCGGATTTCACTTTCCGCGGTACCCTGTGGGTTCAATTGACCGCGTAAATCGGGGTACTACTGTAATAATAATAATAATAATTCATAGTAAATAAAATTTATAATAAAAAATTCAAAATTTAAAATAAAATAGTAATACCCCAGTACTAAAGAACCTGGCGGGTTGAGGTGTTGATTGTATGTAGAAGTCCGCGTGCTTTATTGGGCTAATGAAATATACTGTATGTATGTTGTGTTGTCAAAGTAAGAGAAACAATTGAAACTCTGCAATTGTGTGTAAATAAGGCAGAAAGTCAGATCAGCAACCTAGGACTTGGTCATAATTTTCGTGATGCCATATGGAAGCAGGGTCTACCATTAGACAATACATTATGTTTTCAATATTTGGTAGCTGCCTGCTACCTACACAACTTTTAGTTATATTACTTTGATTCAACATGATAAATTAGACAAACAAGGAAACTAAACAAACAAAATTTAATTACCAAGACGCTTCCCATTGGCCGCTGTAAGAGAGGGAGATAGGGCTATTTTTAGCCCATCTTTGTGTCCGAAGTATCCAGTAATACATACCGGTATATTTACTGATCATAATACTTATCGCCTATAAATAATTAATTTAAAATTTATTTTTTTACAAAGAATATTCAGTAAATGATTGCGATAATTCTTGAAACTACCGGCAATGGTAGTTTTCTTCATGCTAAATTTAGGATGAGAATGAAGAAGCCGAAGTCACGTCATCTGATTCGGAGTTTGATCCTTAATGATGATGCAACCATAAATGTATCAGGTAAACTTCACCTACCGGGTATAGCCTTCCTTTGTCGCGAAGCAAGTTTATAAATAAAAGAAAATACTTGCAGTGTGTTTAATATATTACAGTACAGTCGGCCCTTAACATACACAGGGGTTGGGTAACAGAGATACTCGTGAATGTTAAAAATCCAAAATCCGTGTACTTTTGCTGCCCCCCAAAAAAAAACCCTGGCCCCCCATGTCCTTATTTACTGTATATACCTGTGTGTAGTTCGAGTTTTTAAGACCAAATTATTTGGCCAAAAATTGGGGGTTGACCTCTAAATGGGTAATAGTTTCGTTAGGTTGAAAAATATTTACCAGTAACTACCAGTAAACAATGGAAACGCCACACCAACGCACCACCACCTGTGAGTGTCGGTACAGTTGCCAGGGCAGATCTCTTGCGTCATCATAGCAAGCCCAAAGTAACCAAATGCAAGGTATGGTATGCACAGGACGATGTAAAACAAAGTATTCATTTTTTAAAGTTTATTAATAGATACTGTACATAAATTTTTGTTCATTACATTTGAAACATCAATCTTTGTTAATTAAATTTGAAACAAAAGAAAACTACGATACCGTATTTTCATTAAAATATTACATCACAAGTATATTTTACCTTAACTGTGACTGAATGAATATATTCTCAGGAATAAATATGGAAATGTAATATTTTGGCTGAAATGACGTACATATTACAGTGGAAAGTGGGATAAAATCATGACGAAAACAATGACTTTCGCTTTCTTTCGTTGTTCAAAAGATTTTACCGTAATCGCTTTGCGAATGGTTTTCAGTTAAAAAACTGTTGTACCGTACTGTATTACAATAATATTCTATCCTATCATTAGCCTCATAATCCCACAACTGAAAACCATTTGAAAAGCAATTACGGTAACATCTTTTGAACGAAAGAAAGCGAAAGTCATTGCTTTCGTCACAATTTTATCCCACTTTCCACTGTAATACGTACGTCATTTCAGCAAAAATATTACATTTCCATATTCTCAGAAAGAAATAGTAGTTTTGTTGAAACGTAATGTACAACATTTAATATTAAATTGCAAAAAGAGCTATAAAAACAATTAATACTGTACACCCGTAATGTACTGGCTGGCATCTCCACTCGTCCTTGCTCCCGCCAGTCACCACTCCTCCCCCACATCGTCACTACTGTTGTATTACAATAATATTCTATCCTAATTCACTTGAATAAATACTACGATACCATATTTCTGAATATTTTCATTAAAATCCATCAAAATCATTTTCCTTGTCATCGTCTTAAACACCAAACAGCTCCTCCCAGTCTTCTCCTTGAACAGGGCTAGAGGGTACGTGTTTTTCGAATCGTTTTCAATTAAAAAAATGTTACATCACATGTATATTTTACCTAAACTGCGCCTGAATTAATATATTCTCAGAATTAAATAGGAGATTTGCTGAAACGTGATGTACAGTACTCCCTCTTTATCGACGGATTTTTTATCGACGGTTTCGATTATCGACGGATTATTTAGCCGGATTTTTATTTTGGCACCAAACAGCTTCTCCCAGTCCTCTCCTTGAACAGGGCTAGAGGGTACGTGTTTTTCGAATCGTTTTCAGTTAAAAAATTATTACATCACACGTATATTTTACCTAAACTGCGCCTGAATGAATATATTCTCGGAAATAAATAGTAGTTTTGCTGAAACGTGATGTATTTCAATGTAAAATAGGATAAAATACATGACGGAAACAAAAGACTTTACCTAAGCTTCCGATGTTCTTGAGATGTTACTCGTTTTTTTAATAGTTTTCGGTTAAAATTCTGTTATATTACAATGATATTCTATTCATACTGTGCTTGATATAATACATTCACGGAAATGTAATATTTTTGCTAAAATGACGTACGTATTACAGTGGAAAGTGGGATCAAATCGTGACGAAAACAATGACTTGCACTTTCTTTCGTTCAAAAGATGTTACCGTAATCACTTTTCGAATGGTTTAGTTAAAAAACTATTGTATTACAATAATATCCTAATTGACTTGAATAAATATTACGATACCATATTTCTGAATATTTTCATTAAAATCCATCAAAATCATTTTCCTTGTCATCGTCTGCAGCACCAAACAGCTTCTCCCAGTCCTCTCCTTGAACAGGGCTAGAGGGTACGTGTTTTTTTAATCGTTTTCAGTTAAAAAATTATTACATCACACGTATATTTTACCTAAACTGAGCCTGAATGAATATATTCTCGGAAATAAATAGTAGTTTTGCTGAAACGTGATGTATTTCAATGTAAAATAGGATAAAATACATGACGGAAACAAAAGACTTTACCTAAGCTTCCGATGTTCTTGAGATGTTATTCGTTTTTTTAATAGTTTTCGGTTAAAATTGTTATATTACAATGATATTCTATTCATACTGTGCTTGATATAATACATTCACGGAAATGTAATATTTTTGTTGAAATGACGTACGTATTAAAGTGGAAAGTGGGATCAAATCGTGACGAAAACAATGACTCACTTTCTTTCGTTCAAAAGATGTTACCGTAATCACTTTTCGAATGGTTTAGTTAAAAAACTGTTGTATTACAATAATATTCCCTCCTAATTGACTTGAATAAATACTTGAATGGAAATATACAATATTTTTGTTGAAAGTACCCGCGTTTCAGTGTAAAGTGTTGTAATAATAAATGGTAAACAATTTGCCTTGGGCATCCGGATTTTTGGACTTTTACTGTACTGTACACTGTTTTGTTTACTGTAAGGACCGATGTTCACTTCAATAAATGAAATCGTAAGTTTGCTAGTATTTTTGTCCACTTATTATATTATTATTTATACACTATTATTTAAGGTTATGTGTAAAGGAAACGCATTAATGCTTAAAGGTACATTTATTCAACATATGCTAATAATAGTTAGAAAAATTACGTAACCATCACGGTATCGACGGTTTCTTTATCGACGGCCGTTTACAGAACGTAACCCCCGTCGATAAAGAGGGAGTACTGTATTTCAATGTAAAATAGGATAAAATACATGGCGAAAACAAAAGACTTTACCTAACCTTCCAATGTTCAAGAGATGTTACTCGTTTTTTAATAGTTTTCGGTTAAAATACCGTTATATTACAATGGTATTCTATTCATACTGTGCTTGATATACTACATTCATGGAAATGTAATATTTTTGATGAAATTACGTACGTATTACAGTGGAAAGTGGGATAAAATCGTGACGAAAACAATGACTTTCGCTTTCTTTCGTTCAAAAGATGTTACCGTAATCGCTTTTCGAATGGTTTTCAGTTAAAAAAAACTGTTGCAGCACAAGTGAATTAGGATAGAATATTATTGTAATACAACAGTTTTTTAACTGAAAACCATTCGAAACGCGATTACGGTAACATCTTTTGAACGAAAGAAAGCGAAAATCATTGCTTTCGTTACTTTCCACTGTAATACGTACGTCATTTCAGCAAAAATATTACATTTCCATATTCTCAGAAATAAATACAGTAGTACCCCGATTTACATGGTCAATTGAACCCACAGGGTACCGCGGAAAGTGAAAACCGCGTAAAGTGAACAACAGAACATATAGGATTAATTCCAATAGAGACTGGCCCGACCCCCAAACTCCACTTTTTCCGACACAATACCTATGTTGTAGTAAAAATAACATCTAAATTTTATGATGGTATGCTCACACAATTAATATTTAAGAGAAATACAGTCGCCAGGTTAATGTCCATTCAAATAATGGACTCAAATCACCCCCCCCCCCTCTTCCCAGCTCACTGGCCCCTACCTCTCTGAGAAATGATTGGGTGAAACACTAGATTTTAACGTTTAGTAATAAATAATACCTCAGACTAAAGTTAGGATAATATAATGGACATTTCTGGATTCCTTGCAGGTCAGGGAATATTTTGAATGTAAACTTCATATATTTTGCACAAAAGATAAAATACTTGCTTTGTGTAAACCATATTATTACATTAGATCTAAAATTTGTATGTCTAATGCAAAATCCATGATGTTTATATTCAAAATGATCATCATATTGTAAGAATTCCAGCAATGTAAATTATATTCTGGTCCAGTAATTTGTATGAATTTTATGAGCTAAAACAAATATCTTCAGTTAAAAAAATATATATTCTTCACGACACTATCTGTCAATCAAAGTACCCGAACTTGCCTCCCCCACTCTTCCAACCGTGCCAGATGGTCGGTCGGTCCCAACCCTCCCCCCCAGCCCCCACCTTCCCTCCCTACCAGAGAAATGTTGGGTGAAAGAACTAGATTTTAACTTTTAGTACAGGTTGACAATCCCTTATCCGAAATCTTTGGGACCAGAGGCATTTCGGAATTTTTCGGTTTTCAGAATGGTTAGGTGGTTATTTTTTTTTTTTTTTTAGCCCATCCGGGCACAAGTCACTGACCCACATTGGGGCCTGGGGGGCGAAAATATAATAATAATTATAATAATAATAATAATAATACAGGTAATAATAATGATTCATAGGTCTAGGTCGTGTTTCTCACTTTTTAGCTTTTTTTCATTCCTATATTTCTTTGTTATTATTATTATTATTATTATTATTTTATTAATACAGTATTATTGTTATCATAATTATTTTATTTTGGTGTATCTTTTAATTAAAATGTTTATTTACTATACGTATGAATAATTATAAATTATTATTATTATAGTTATTATTATTATAATAATTAGTATTACGATTACATTTTCGCCCCCCAGGCCCCGATGTGGGTCAGTGATCTATGCCTGGGTGGGCTAATCCCTGTTAAAAAAAAAAGAAAAAAAAAGAAAAAAAAAAAATGCTCCACAAAAGACTTTCGATTTTCGGAATTTCGGATAAAGGGTTGTCAACCTGTAATAAATAATACCTCAGACTAAAGTTAGGATAATATAATTGACATTTCTGGATTCCTTGCAGGTCAGGGAATATTTTGAATGTAAACGTCATATATTTTGCACAAAAGATAAAATATTTGCTTTGTGTAAACCAAATTGTTACATTAGATCTAAAATTTGTATGTCTAATGCAAAATCCATGACGTTTATATTCAAAATGATCATCATATTTTAAGAATTCCAGCAATGTAACTTATATTCTGGCCGGGTAATTTGTATGAATTTAATGAGCTAAAACATATATCTTCATTAAATAAACAAAGAAATATTCTTCAAGGACACTATCTGTCAATCAAAATACTCGGCCCTAGCTGGGTCGGTCCCTTCCTCTCTCCCCCCACCTTCCCTCCCTACCAGAGAAGCTTTGGGAGAAAATAGTAATTTACATTTTTAGTAATAAATAATAACTCAGACTAAAGTTAGGATAATATAATTGACATTTCTAGATTCCTTGCAGGTCAGGGAATATTTTGAATGTAAACTTCATATATTTTGCACAAAAGATAAAATACTTGCTTTGTGTAAACCAAATTATTACATTAGATCTAAAATTTATATGTCTAATGCAAAATACATGACGTTTATATTCAAAATGATCATCATATTGTAAGAATTCCAGCAATGTAAATTATATTCTGGCCGGGTAATTTGTATGGATTTTATGAGCTAAATAAAAAAATAAAAAATTATTCTTCACGCGTATAAGAGTAGATGCACAGCGCAAAGTGAAAGTCCGGTTCTGGCAAGGTACCGTGTAAATGAGAAATCGCGGAAAGTGAAACAGTGTAAAGCGGGGTAATACTGTAATAGTTTTGCTGAAACGTAATGTACAGGTAGTTCTGCTATAACGCGATAGTAGTGTTCTTGTAAAACATCGTGTTATAGAAATTCGTGTAATAGAAATAACAGGGCTTATGGAGAAAATAGGGTTAGGTGCAGATTACTCCAAATCGAAAAAAAATTTCGTAGTTAGCCTAACACAAAGGATAGCACAGTCTAATTAAATGTTACATTCATATCTAATAATGAAATCATACAGTAAATGTTACACTTTACCTTGAAAAAATATGAATATAACTTGATGGGGGATAAGGGTGATGTTGAGGCTGAGGAGTCATGAAACATCAAGCTTTTCTTCAAGTGTTATAGCCTTTCTTTTACGATCACCACCGGAAATGTGATCACCAGAGTGCTTCCCAGAGATATTCTTCTTTTCCATAGTCACAAAATTGGAGAAACAGTAATCAGAATTCACTGAGGACACTTAAAAATTTCACACGTGTTTCAAACAAAGTGTGGAGTAAACAGAGCGCTCGGGTCTAAAACGCTATGTATTTTGTTTTTCTCTTATTTAAAATTTTACATTTTACATATACTGTACAGGTATACTGTATACATAAATATTACATAAATTATTTCTGCAATTCTTCACAAACAAAACACATAAATCAATTGAACATGTGATGTCGAACGTGAACTGTAAACACTGCATAACCCCGCGCCAAGCCACAATGTACAGTACACTTTAAACGCTACTTATTTTGTTTTTCTCTCTTATTTAAAATTTTCCATTTTACATATACTGTACAGGTATTTCTTCACAAACAAAACACATAAATCAATTGAACAAGTGATGTCGAACGTGAACTGTAAACATTGAGCCAAGCCACAACACTGTACAGTACACTTTAACACTTTAAACGCTACGTATTTAGTTTTTATCTTTTATTTAAATTTTTACAATTTACATATATATATATATATATATATATATATATATATATATATATATATATATATATATATATATATATATATATATATATATATATATATATATATATATATATATATATATATATATATATATATATATATATATATATATATATATACAATATTACCCTTCATAGCGGTTTCATAGCGTTTTATCATATCTTGGTGCTGTGAAACGAACTTTTTCACTTAACGCAGTTTTTCCCACATATCACGCGGTGAGTGTCCCGGCTCGAACGCTATTTTTGGAATTTGCCCACCGCCACCCTGCCTGACTGCCTGTTTTAGCTCATAAAATTCATACAAATTACCCGGCCAGAATATAATTTACATTGCTGGAATTCTTATAATTTGGTGATCATTTTGAATATAAACATCATATATTTTGCATTAGACATACAAATTTTAGATAAAATTTTTTCTCAGAGTAACTATGTTATCTTTTGAGCAAAATATATGACATTTATATTCAAAATATTCCTGGTCTTACAAGGAATCCAGCAATGTCAATTATATTATC
>NW_024745380.1:0-18221 GCF_018991925.1 Homarus americanus | reverse complement strand
TCTCGCTAATATACGTAACTTATGAGTTTATTTTGAGTATCCGGCCCCTGGTCTGACGGTTTCCTTCAGGTTAATTAATTACTTTCGTAATTAACATCCTTACAACAATTTCACCATGAAAAAGAGGTGACTTCAGCCTCGGTGAACAATCACTGGCATCTCTAGGGCCGACGTCAATGATACTCACTGCCGACTCTACCCTGACTTATATTGACAATTAAGCTAACAGTAAATACAATTGAAGCTTTCAACATCAGTCACAACGGATCTTGAATGCTTCATCTGCAATTTTTCAAGACCTGCAACAGTTACACATTAACACTAAATATCTCCTTCCAGTCCATCACAAGTTCACACAACCGGTTCTTATCTAACATAGTTGGTCTATTCACGTAACTAGCTATAATTAATGACAACTTTAAATTCAGATTTTTGTACTTTACCTCACACTCTAATTTACCTTCTTCGCTCAAAATCTCTCCAGTATAGGTTCTCAACTTGATACCCGAGTCTTCTAAAGGCACATGCACAAATAGCTTCTCTACTCATTATGGAGAAATCAGCTGCAGTATCCACTTCCATGGTTACAATTGTGCCATTAATGCGTTAGTTCACATTATACCTATGTTTAACTTTCTCTTCATGGACACATCATTATCAGGTTCAAAACTTTAACACTCATGAATACCGTTTTTCATTTCCTTCTCATCACCTTCGACGACATATAATCTACCTTTATCACTTCTGGCAGGGGCTGTAATTTCTTTCTCACAGGCAGGAGCAATATGTCCAATACGCTGACAATTTTAACATCTTGAATTTTTGAACTTACACTGAAAGCTTTCATGTTTGCCTAGGCATGTTTTACATTTTAAATTAGCATGTGTTCCTTGTTCTCTGGCATAATTCTTCCTTTGTAGCCACAGTTACTTTACACACCGATCCACTACTGCCAACTGTTTCACAACCGGCACTGGGAACAAGTTCTCTGGTGTTTTTCTCTGCTAATGACATGCTTTTTCAAAAGTTAATTTTGTGGTGCTCATTCACTTATTTTGCATTTTTTTATAATTCAGACCTATCAAAAACCTGTCTCTTAAGAGCTCTGTTCAAGAACTGTCCAAAGTTAGTGAATGGATAACTTCTTCAAAGCTACTATATAATCACCGATTTATCTTTCCCTCTATCTCTTGTGCCAAATTTGTAACTTTCAGCAATCTCAAGTGGAGCAGGATCAAAATGTTGCATCAGAATCTTGGCAATCTGAATCGGTGAGGAGTCTTTTGGTTTGTGTGGAGCAGAGTAGAATAAACATTAGCTCCTACCTCTGTCAAAAAGATTGCTTTCCTTTTCATTTCAAGGGCCATTAACTCATTGGCCCAGGAAGTAGTAGTCCATTTTCTCACAATATGATGTGAAGTTCTCCTTGTTTGCATCATACTCCCCCACTCTTCCAATGTATCCACTGACGCAGGCCTTCCCTTCAGTGGTCACTATCCTCTCTTCAAGGACTTCAACACTGTGAATCCCATCCTCGTCGCCATCTTACACGATTTAATGGGAGAATGAGAAGCCACATGCCAAGTCTTACTCCAGTCGTTTATTGTTATGTACCATGTGCCTAACACATTCGTGATTACACAGGCCTAAACACATTCTAACTTTGGTAAGAAGTAACAGAATATATAATGTATATATCAATAAAGGCAGCACATAAACACACACACATAACCTACTGAAATAATTATGTCCCTAATTAATTAGTACAGAATTACATATACTGTGCAATGTACTGTACCTTGGAAGAATATGGAACAAAATTATTAGCAATCTGAAATACTCAGTTACCGTTAAATGTTTATTAGATACCAGCACAGAGAAATGGTTACTACAAATCAGTTAAAAACACCTACATTAGCTCATTCCTTCCTCCCAACTGGGTACCATTTTAAATTACAATCCAGTCGCTGAAACCATTTATAAGATAACTTTTAAACTCAACCTGGTTTCCTCTTAATTTCTTACTTCATTTATTTTCTCCATTAGTTTTGTCTAGTTATTTCATTTCATATAATTACTCCATAACCTCTTGATCTTTGGTATTGTGGCTCGGGGGTTATGACATGGGTACACTGTAATTCTGATATCAAGCAATGGGAGAGAATGATGGGGGTCAACTCCCTGGCTTTACTTATTTGGTACTGTTAAACTTAGGTACATTTTCCACTTACATGTACAAGAACACACACAATACTCTTACATAGCACCTTTGAGCACTATTACAAGTGGCAATGATGCCAGTTACAGCACCAACACTAATACTTTAACATCACCAGAATTAGTAGCTTCTCTTCACCACTATGGTACCTTTGCCCACGCACAAACTGATGGTCAACCTACTCTTGCTGACTCCAAACACTCAGACAATTCAGGTGAATACATACAGGTGTATTCAGAGGAATAACACAGCCACCATATACCCCTACTGAGTAGTGGACTCACCCATAACAATGAAGGGGGCTGGCACTGTTTGCTCTGCCTGTGATATCAACAAACTGGACATTGAACGGCTGACCAGTTGACTGGATCCCAGAGGAGGTGGTTAGTTCCTGACGCTCGTGTTCACGAATTTACCCGAGTTCACTGGCCTTCATCCATCTCCCAAATTAGTGTGGAGGTCGTCCCAATCTACAAGGCTCTTGGCCAAGAGGAACCTGTGGGTGGAGGAGTTTCAGACACTGGGCCGAGTTTGTCGACATGAACGTCAACGTTTCAAAAGGACGCTAATGGCGTGAGATTACTTCACTTAATACACGTCAGTTACGTTACTGTATCACTTGCATATTCAAACTATAACACGGAGCTGGACATTACCTGTGCGTGGAGGAGTTTCAGACGCTGGACTGATGCCTGAGAGCGTCAGTGCCCCGCACTACTCCTCCCTCGATCAGCTTCGAGTTCCACTCACCCAACAGCTCTGCCTGAGCTGTCGATTACACCCAGTAGATTCTGAAAGATACTTGGTCTGACAGTTCCCTTCAGGTTAATTAATTTCATAATTAACATCCTTACAACATTTACACCATGAACATCAGATTCTCTGATTTTCATATGTAAAAAGAGGGTGACTTCAGCCTCGGTCAACATCTCTAGGGCCGACGCCAATGATACCTCACTCTCGCTGCCGACTCTACCCTGACTTATATTGACAATTACACTAACAGTAAATACAATTGAAGCTTTCAACATCAGTCACAACGGATCTTGAATGCTTCAACTGCAATCAGACATCTCTAAGTTGACACAAAGCAAGGGTATTCTCTTACCAATTCAAATGCATGAACATCCTGTCCGGAATTTAGGTATACAGTACTCGAGTTTCTATGGTAATGCGACATAGATAACGGAAGACTATCTCCTGAAGTGGTTAGAGACGAATGTTTCAACTGGGAGACTCAAAAAGGTTTACAGGTTTTGTGGGTGTGGAGAGTAATATGAATTATTAGGTTTTGACAGACTAGCCATGTCATTATGACCATGACACCCCTTCCCCAAGATTCATATTATGCGGTAACATTCAGAAAACATGTATACTGTAGTAGTTACACATTCTTTAAATAACATACTTTCGGTTATTGGTTTCACAATATGGTGCACACACTAAATCATTAATACAAAATATAATTTCCCATACACAAATAATTCACATATAACAATAAAATAGAATATCATTCACTATAGGTTATCTGAATTTTGGTCATTATGAAGTGGTAATCGGTTATCATACAATTAGAATGTGACACGGCAGGAACAATGACTGGTGAGGCAGGAACCAGGGCCGCCGCTTCCATTACGCGAGGTTAGCAAATGCTAAGGGCGCTAAAGATGCTAAGGGCGCCAACAGATAGTGTCACCACCACAGCTCCATTCTTCACAGCCAACAGATACAGTGTCACCACCACAGCTCCATTCTTCACAGCCAATAGATACAGTGTCACCACCACAGCTCCATTCTGCACAGCCAACAGATACAGTGTCACCACCACAGCTCCATTCTTCACAGCCAACAGATACAGTGTCACCACCACAGCTCCATTCTTCACAGCCAACAGTAACAGTGTCACCACCACAGCTCGAATGTGCTGCATCCAGGGCTGCACCTAAGAACATAAGGAGTCTGCAATAGGCTGGTTGGCCTGTGCATGGCAGCTCCTGTCGAGAGTTACTACCACTATCATCCATGAATCTATCTAGCCTCCTTTTGAAACTTTCCAGAGTTCCCGCACCACCCTATTTGTGAACCAGTTTCTTCCTATCTCCCTCCTAAACCTAAACTTATCCAACTTGAATCCGTTGCTCCGAGTCCTATCCTGCTCGGATATTATAAGAACTTTATCTATATCCCCTTTATTGATTCCTTTCACCTACTTAAATACTTCTATCATATCTCCCCGCACTCTTCGTCTTTCTAGGGAATGCAAGTTAAGTTTCTTTAACCTATCCTGATATGGAAGGTTTCCAAGTCCCGGAATCATTTATGTCATTCTTCGCTGCACCGACTCAAGTGAATTTATATCCATTCTATAATAGGGGCACCAGAACTGAACCGCATAATCGAAGTGCGGTCTGACTAGCGCAAGATATAGTTGCAATAAGACCTCTGCACTCTTGTTACTTACACTTCTAGATATAAAACCCAATACTCTGTTTGCCTTATTTCGAACATTAGCGCACTGTTTTCTAGGCCGTAGGTCCGGGCTTACAGGTACCCCTAGGTCTCTTTCACAAGTCGACTTCTCTAGGTTGATGTTGTTAAGGCTGTATACATTATAAGTATATGTTCTTCCAATATTAAGTACGCTGCACTTGCTGGTGTTAAATTTCATTTGCCATTTTTCAGACCACCCCTGCAGTATATTTAGATCCTTCTGTAATGCATTTGCATCCTGCCCTGAATTAATTTGCCGCCCTATTATGGTGTCATCCGCAAACTTGCTTATGTCACTGCTGATCCCAGTATCTAGATCGTTTATGTAGATTATGAACAAGAGTGGGCCTAGTACTGACCCCTGGGGAACCCCACTGGTTACACGGCCCCACTCAGATTTAACACCATCTACGCTGACCCTCTGAGTTCTATCGGTGAGCCATGATTTTATCCAATTTAAAACTTTCCCCTCGATACCATGAGCCTTAATTTTTCTCAGAAGCCTCTGATGCGGTGCTCTGTCAAATGCTTTGCTAAAGTCTAAGTAAATAACATCGTAATTTTCGTCATTATCTACTACCTCGAAGACTTTCCTAAAAAACGTTAGCAGATTTGTTAGACAAGATTTTCCCTTTGTAAACCCATATTGAGAGTCGTAGATTAAGGTTGCACTTGTTGACCCTACCGACTGGCCATCCTCAATGTCCAACCAGGAAAAAAGCAGAACTTGTTCGCAGAGGACCTTACAAGTTGATCTTAAATATGTGTTTCCAAAAAAGGATGGGAGAAGATGTCAACATGATTACTTTCGCCGAATCTTAGTAAATGGAGAGAAGATCCAAAGAAGTTGGCTAATGTATTTGGTGAAACAGGATAAACTTTTTTGCTTCTGTTGTAAAATGTTTTCTACAAAACATGTTAGAATGGCTGAAGAAGGCATCAATGATTGAAAAAATGCTAGTCATTTGCTCAGCACACATGAAAGTAGCATAGAACACACTAAAAACATGACAACATAGAAGGAACTGGAGGTCAACATTGCAAGAGGAAGGACGATAGACAGACGGGAAATGGAAATGTTAATGGCTGAGTGGAACGGGTGGCGCCAAGTCCTCACTAGACTAATGGCGATTATTCAGTCTCTAGCTGAAAGCAATTTGGCTCTAGAGGGTCAACCGAAAAACTTAACTGTCAATCCAATGGTATTTTTCTCCAAGAAGTGGAACTTTTGGTTAAATTTGATCGTTATGGAGAATCATTTAAGTAGGGTTGAAAGTAATGCAGGCAATCACAGTCACACTCACTACCTTGGCCAAATGATCCAAAATGAACTGATTAACATTATCAGTGCAAAGATTACTGAGAGAATCATGGACGATATCAAAGCATCGAAATACTTCTCAATTTTAGACTGCACCCCTGATTTGAGTCACAAAGAGCAACTTTCTTGAAGACAAGCCAACAATAAAGGCGCATTTCTTGGGGTTCCTTGCGGTAGAGAAGTCTACAGGGCTAAATTTGTCATGACTTCTACTCGGAAGACAAACAAATGAACATTTCTTTTGAGGATTATCGAGGTCAATCCTACGACAATGAAGCAAATATGAGAGGAAACATCAAAGGAGTTCAAGCCAGGCTTCTTCAACAGAATTCTCGGGCCTTATTTGATCCTTGTGGTGCCCATAATTTGAATTTGATATTAGGCGACGCTGCCAAGAGCTCCCTAAATGCAACTTGTTACTTTGGATATTTAACGAAAGTATTCACATTGTTTTCAGTCTCTCCTCAGAGGTGGCAAGTTCTTTTAAAACATGTTAATATTAATCTGAAACCGTGGTCAGACGTCAGATGGGAAAGCCGAGTAAAAAGTGTGGAGGCAATTAGATATCAACCTGCGCAAATCAAAGAAGCGCTTTTGGAGCACAGAGAATCTGCAACTGACCCTGTCGTCAAAGTTGAGGCTTAATCGTTGGCAGAGGAAGTAGGGTCATACCGTTTTGTCATTTGTTCAGTTGTGTGGTATGATATACTCAGCAAAATTCAGCACGTGAGCAAACTAATGCAGTCGAGTACGATACAGCTCGGCGTGGCTGTAGATCTGCTCAAAAAGACCAGAGATGATATTGTCAGCTACAGAAATACAGGTTTTGCTGATGCACTAACTATTGCTAAAGAAATCTGTGAAGCGATGAGCGTAGACACGGTGCTGAAACAGAAGAGACTAAGAACTAAAAAATGTCACTTTAGCTATGAGTGTGCAGACGAACCTGTCAGCGATGTACTCAAGAGGATGGAGACTACATTTTTCAATGTGGTAGTGGATACTGTGATTTCCTCTCTTAATGAGAGGTTCAAGACCTTGGGCGAGGTGAATGAAAAGTTCAAGGTATTGTTGGGGTTCACCGACATGTCTGACAAAGATATTGTCGATCACTGCCAAACCCTCAGCAACACGCTTACTCATGGGGGAAACTCAGACATTGATGGAAGGGAACTGGCCATGGAGCTGCAGTGTCTCCCAGATTTGCCTTCCAAGAGAATGACAATGGATTTTCTCACCTTCCTGCATGAAAAGAAACTTACTGAAGTATTCCCGAACTTGTGGGTAGCTCTGCGGATCTGTGCAACTCTCCCTGTAACGGTGTCGGCAGCAGAGCGGAGCTTTTCTAAGTTAAAACTGATAAAAACTTATTGCGATCCACAATGGCGCAGGAACATCTTAGTGAGTTGGCCATCATCAGTGTGAACATTGCAGTGTCTAGACTCTCTAGTTATCGTATGACGATGTAATCGACGAATTCGCTTCCAGGAATCAAGTTAACGGTTATAAGCAGGCACGTAGCGAAAACGAGAAAACGGCGGAATCCAGAATGTCATGACATGTTAATTGAATTGCTTAATGTTTAAATACAATAGTAGTTTGATTTTGAGTGTTTCTTTACAGTCACTTTTCATGCCATTATTGTATTGTGCTTAAGAGTATTTGCTAATTAATGTATGTATTAGCAAATTAAAATAGATCAGTGTAAGGTAAACAGTTTCTTCAATATGGTACCTGGATTACTTTGTGGGCAAACCCAATCGTGAAGTGGGAGGCGGGTGGGGACGCCAGCTGCAGTCCTGCTAAGGGCGCCAAATAGGCTGGCGCCGGCCCTGGCAGAAACAATGACTGGTGAGGCAGGAAAACTGACTGGTGAGGCAGGAGCATTCACTGGTGAGGCAGGAACAATGACTGGTGAGGCATAGTTGATGGCCCTAGGGTTGGAACAGGGAAAACTGCAAACAGTCAGTATAAGGTAGGTCACTGCTGCCGTTTGATTTTTAGACATCCAAAGGAGATTGAGCAATGGTATCAATGGGAGTGCATACAACTGTATAAATCAATAAATATTCTCACCTACTGCACATTCCACAAGGAATTATTTCTTCATCTACTGGGTGATTGCGGAAAGTCTCGTAAAAATCATCAGCCACTGCTAACTCGGCCCTCAAGTTTTCGGTCTTTTATATCTCTGTTTTTATATTTCTGAAAGAAAGAGAAGAAATTAATGCTGTATAGCAATAGCAACAGCATTGGCTTTTATAATGCTTTCATCACCAATGCCTATGAGCAAAGGGGATGCAGAACAGACTAATATCATTTACTGTACATATATGCATCACAAAAGAAATATATGACGGTTTTGTAGAATTTTACAATACAGCAATATTTAAAGGGCCTGTAGACAGTTTTAAAACCTGTAAATTTGCCATTAAAAATTGAGTACAGAAACATGGTTATACTTTACGATGCTGTTGTGCACTTACATCAGTAGATCGAAAACAAACAAACAAAACATTTTTTGAAGTAGGCCTTAAATACTGTAGCTACAGTCATATCTGCAAAAAAATTATTATATGATAATATATATAGATATGAGGATTTGTATGCTTCTGACAAGTCTTTTGAGGTGACCCTTCAAAAATTGAACAGACCTGTTTGAAACTTGTCTTGCCAGAATATTTGGGCTTGCCAGGTGTGTGGGGGAACCAGCCCCAGACTTGCACATTTTTCTTGGTGCACGTCGTGGTCGTAAAATGTTGCTATATAGAGTTATATGCTGCATAGCTTGGGTCTAGGACAATTGCCCCCCCCATTGCCAGTGAGTAACTAGCACAAAACATGGAAATAACCTAACTAACTTGAAATAGCCTAGCCTAGCCTTACCTAACAAAATATTAAATATGACCGATCTACAATTTTTTTTCACTTGACCATAAATTATGAGTCGTCATTTTGTGTATATAATTATTAAAAAAAAAAAGAAAATATAGCACTATATCTTAGTGTTCCATGATTGTGTCAGTTATTCACTGGCAAGGAAGGGGGGGGGGAGTAATTGTCCAGAGGGCAGTTGTCCTATGGGGGGGGGAGGGGGGTAATTGTTCTGAAACCATATAGCTTGTATATAGTCAGGGTAAAAATTGGCATTACAGATTTCAAACAAGAGAACCTAAAAGTATGGCAGAGGCACCTATTTACTGTTATACCCTCCATACCAGTACCTTCCCTATGAATTCACATTTTTATCAGATAACTCTTAAGAGAAAAATCAATCAATAGGCATATAGATATTATGAAAGACATAAAAAACCCATTTAATTTTATATACAACTCAGAGATATGAAGGAAGGGAAAATGGAGAGGTGAGATGGGAGCTTTCCTTCTGTCTACTTCGGTAGGAGGCGAGCTTCCTCACATGACCCGTCACTTAAATACTCTAATCCTACTTAATTTAGTAACCTAATGGAAAAACACCGTACATTAATAAGCATATACTCTACTTCCTTTTTAAGTGTCCGTAGCTCCTCTTGAGCTGCTTGGCTGTGCGAGGGAGTTGGTCAGAGTTGCTGGCGTTGAATGAGGCAGCAATTTCACCCCAGGCCTCTCTTTTCCGCATTTATTGTGTTGCTAGTAGACCTGCTATGAGCTGGGTAATGGATGCTTGGTCAAGGTCACCTACTACGAGGCGAAACACGCCCGTTGGACGACGGCGTGTGTGTGGGGGCGCGCCCAAACATTTTTGGGCCGCTCCACCCACCCAACCGAGGTAGCGACGTGTGCGCCCAGAGAAGCGTGCGCCGACGAGTCGGCATGCCGCTCATTATTTGGTGTGAAGTTTGAGTGGGGCAGTATATCTATCAAATGTTAACGCAGGTGCCCCAAGACTAGCTCAACCTTTATCATTTGTGGGGACATGGGCTCAAGCGGGTGGGACCCACTATCATCAATTGTTAGGTGAGGATAGAATGGGTCACCCTGTTTGCTTCGAGTTTGTGGCAAGAACTATTCTTAGTTTGCTCGAGTACTAGAATGAGACATGCACCCCGGTCATGTTGAACCACGAGCTGTTATCGCATTGACTGGTGGAATAAATCTCGGTCAAGACACGATGGGCCACTGCATTGAAGGCTGCAGCATATGCTGTGACGGAAACTGTAATGGCTACGTGCACGCCCAGAGAAAAACTGCTGGAACGTGTTCGCCCAGAGAAGCGTGGCGACGTGCGCGCCCAGAGAAGCGTGGCGACGTGCGCGCCCAGAGAAGCGTGGCGACGTGCGCGCCCAGAGAAGCGTGGCGACGTGCGCGCCCAGAGAAGCGTGGCGACGTGCGCGCCCAGAGAAGCGTGGCGTGTGCGCCGAGAGACCAAAGCGTGTGAGGCTTTGATTTCTCATGGACTAATCAGGAGTATTTCACCTCATAGTAGGTCACCGCGACCCGTAGCCGGGGACGTCGAAGGTTCGGTCGGATTGGCACCCCACTGCCGACTCTCTCAGCTCGTCTGAGTGGGGGGGAGGGGGGAGTTCCGCACGACAGGGGGCAACCGCCAGTATCCTGGCTGTCCTACGACAGTCGTAGAGAAGAGCGCCGCCTCCACCTCGACTGTGGGGGTTCGCTCTCGCGATGTGCAGAGGGTCGGTGATCCACCCGACCCACCTCGGAACACGGACCACGGAGTCTAGCGTGTGTGGGAGTCGATGGGCTCACTGAGCCTGAAGGCGAGATGAAGGCAACAGGCGCCTGGTGCGTCCTGGGCAGACCCCCAACCAACCACCCCGACCGCGCTCGCGCGGCAATACGCCGGGTGAGACCCTGGGGTCTCACCCGGCAAACGCCGCGCGGGCGTGGCCAGCAGACCCGGTTGAGGATCTGCCCGGCCGCACCGAGGCGTCCGTTGGAACCTCATCTCGCTTCAGCTAAGTCGGCGTCCCATCGGCTGAAAAGTAACACGCCCGTTGGACGACGGCATGTGTGGGGGCGCGCCCAAACATTTTTGGGTCGCTCCACCCACACAGCCGCATACAAGCTGAGGTGGCGACGTGCGCGCCCAGAGAAGCGCGGCGACGTGTGCGCCCAGAGAAGCGCGGCGACGTGTGCGCCCAGAGAAGCGCGGCGACGTGTGCGTCCAGAGAAGCGCGGCGACGTGTGCGCCCAGAAAAGCGCGGCAACTTGAGCAAAATATTAGCCGCTATACTTCCGACGGCTTTTTTAACTTAAGAAATTTTTTGACAAAATAAATTAATGTAGATTTATTTACTTTAAATCAAATTATTTAATTGTAAAATGTAAGAAAATAAATTTCTAACAGCATGTATATACTTTTATCCTATTCACCACTGATTGGCTTGTTAGCCGCTTGGACGATTGGTCACGTCTGTTACGCATGCCCAGGCTCCTGAATGTACCTGAACCTGCTCCAGTGTTGGTGAGGCAGGAGCAAGGACTGGTGAGGCAGGAACAATGACTGGTGAAGCAACAATGACTGGCGAGGCAGGAGCATTCACTGGTGAGGTAGGAGCATTCACTGTCGAGGCAGGAACAATGACTGGTGAGCACAGTTGATGGCCCTGGGGTTGGAACAGGCAAAACTGCAAAAAGTCAGTATAAGGTAGGTCACTGCTGCCGTTTGATTTTTACACAGCCAAAGGCGATTGAGCAATGGTATCAATGAGAATGCATACAACTGTATAAATCAATAAATATTCTCACCTATCTGCACATTCTATAAGGAATTATTTCTTCATCTACTGGGTGACTGCGGAAGGTCTCGTAAAAATCACCAGCCACTGCTAACTCGGCCCTCATCAGTGATGCTGTTAAGGCAGTTTCTTCTGAAGCTTTTAATATTTTTTTCTCGTGGACCACCACCTGTCTTTTTAAGCTTTCGGTCTTCTATATCTCTGTTTTTATAGTTCTGAAAGAAACTATAGAAATTAATGCTGTATAACAATAGCAGCAGCATTGGCTTTTATAATGCTTTCATCACCAATGCCTATGGCCAAAGGGGATGCAGAACAGACTAATATCATTTACTGTACATATATGCATCACAAAAGAAATATATGACGGTTTTGTCGGATTTTACAATACAGTAATATTCAAAGAGTGTATATAGTTTAAAAAATGTAAATTTGCCATAAAAATGGAGTACAAAAACATGGTTATACTTTACGATGCTGTTGTGCACTTACATCAGTAGATCGAAAACAAACAAACAAAACATTTTTTGAAGTAGGCCTTAAATACTGTAGGCTACAGTCATATCTGCAAAAAAATTATTATATGATAATATATATAGATATGAGGATTTGTATGCTTCTGACAAGTCTTTTGAGGTGACCCTTCAAAAATTGAACAGACCTGTTTGAAACTTGTCTTGCCAGGTGTGTGGGGGAACCAGCCCCAGACTTGCACATTTTTCTTGGTGCACGTCGTGGTCGTAAAATGTTGCTATATAGAGTTATATGCTGCATAGCTTGGGTCTAGGACAATTGGCCCCTCCCCCCATTGCCAGTGAGTAACTGGCACAAAACATGGAAATAACCTAACTAACTTGAAATAGCCTAGCCTAGCCTTACCTGACAAAATATTAAATATGACCGATCTACAATTTTTTTTCACTTGACCATAAATTATGAGTCGTCATTTTGTGTATATAATTATTACAAAAAAAAGTATGAAAATATAGCACTATATCTTAGTGTTCCATGATTGTGTCAGTTATTCACTGGCAAGGAAGGGGGGGGGAGTAATTGTCCAGAGGGCAGTTGTCCTATGGTGGGGGGAGGGGGGTAATTGTTCTGAAACCATATAGCTTGTATATAGTCAGGGTAAAAATTGGCATTACAGATTTCAAACAAGAGAACCTAAAAGTATGGCAGAGGCACCTATTTACTGTTATACCCTCCATACCAGTACCTTCCCTATGAATTCACATTTTTATCAGATAACTCTTAAGAGAAAAATCAATCAATAGGCATATAGATATTATGAAAGACATAAAAAACCCATTTAATTTTATATACAACTCAAAGATATGAAGGAAGGGAAAATGGAGAGGCGAGATGGGAGCTTTCCTTCTGTCTACTTCGGTAGGAGGCGAGCTTCCTCACATGACCCGTCACTTAAATACTCTAATCCTACTTAATTTAGTAACCTAATGGAAAAACACCGTACATTAATAAGCATATACTCTACTTCCTTTTTAAGTGTCCGTAGCTCCTCTTGAGCTGCTTGGCTGTGCGAGGGAGTTGGTCAGAGTTGCTGGCGTTGAATGAGGCAGCAATTTCACCCCAGGCCTCTCTTTTCCGCATTTATTGTGTTGCTAGTAGACCTGCTATGAGCTGGGTAATGGATGCTTGGTCAAGGTCACCTACTACGAGGCGAAACACGCCCGTTGGACGACGGCGTGTGTGTGGGGGCGCGCCCAAACATTTTTGGGCCGCTCCACCCACCCAACCGAGGTAGCGACGTGTGCGCCGAGAAGCGTGCGCCGACGAGTCGGCATGCCGCTCATTATTTGGTGTGAAGTTTGAGTGGGGCAGTATATCTATCAAATGTTAATGCAGGTGCCCCAAGACTAGCTCAACCTTTATCATTTGTGGGGACATGGGCTCAAGCGGGTGGGACCCACCATCATCAATTGTTAGGTGAGGATAGAATGGGTCACCCTGTTTGCTTCGAGTTTGTGGCAAGAACTATTCTTAGTTTGCTCGAGTACTAGAATGAGACATGCACCCCGGTCATATTGAACCACGAGCTGTTATCGCATTGACTGGTGGAATAAATCTCGGTCAAGACACGATGGGCCACTGCATTGAAGGCTGCAGCATATGCTGTGACGGAAACTGTAATGGCTACGTGCACGCCCAGAGAAAAACTGCTGGAACGTGTTCGCCCAGAGAAGCGTGGCGACGTGCGCGCCCAGAGAAGCGTGGCGACGTGCGCGCCCAGAGAAGCGTGGCGACGTGCGCGCCGAGAGACCAAAGCGTGTGAGGCTTTGATTTCTCATGGACTAATCAGGAGTATTTCACCTCATAGTAGGTCACCGCGACCCGTAGCCGGGGACGTCGAAGGTTCGGTCGGATTGGCACCCCACTGCCGACTCTCTCAGCTCGTCTGAGTGGGGGGGAGGGGGGAGTTCCGCACGACAGGGGGCAACCGCCAGTATCCTGGCTGTCCTACGACAGTCGTAGAGAAGAGCGCCGCCTCCACCTCGACTGTGGGGGTTCGCTCTCGCGATGTGCAGAGGGTCGGTGATCCACCCGACCCACCTCGGAACACGGACCACGGAGTCTAGCGTGTGTGGGAGTCGATGGGCTCACTGAGCCTGAAGGCGAGATGAAGGCAACAGGCGCCTGGTGCGTCCTGGGCAGACCCCCAACCAACCACCCCGACCGCGCTCGCGCGGCAATACGCCGGGTGAGACCCTGGGGGTCTCAACCCGGCAAACGCCGCGCGGGCGTGGCCAGAGGCAGCCGGTTGAGGATCTGCCCAGGACGCACCAGGCGTCCGTTGCCCTCATCTCGCCTTCAGGCTCAGTGAGCCCATCGACTCCCACACACGCTAGACTCCGTGGTCCGTGTTCCGAGGTGGGTCGGGTGGATCACCGACCCTCTGCACGTCGCGAGAGCAAACCCCCACAGTCGAGGTGGAGGCGGCGCTCTTCTCTACGACTGTCGTAGGACAGCCAGGATACTGGCGGTTGCCCCCAGTCGTGCGGAACTCCCCCCTCCCCCCCACTCAGACGAGCTGAGAGAGTCGGTAGTGGGGTGCCAATCCGACAGAACCTTCGACGTCCCCTGCTACTGGTCGCGGTCACCTACTACAAGGCGAAACACGCCCGTTGGACGACGGCATGTGTGGGGGCGCGCCCAAACATTTTTGGGTCGCTCCACCCATTGGCCAGCTGCATACATAAGCTACAGTCATATCAAAAAAAAAAAAAAAAAAAAAAAAAAATATATATATATATATATATATATATATATATATATATATATATATATATATATATATATATATATATATATATATATATATATATATATATATATATATATATATATATATATATATATATATATATATATATAGACTGGTATGCTTCTGACAAGTCTTTTGAGGTGACCCTTCAGAAACTGAACAGAAACCTTTTTAAAACTTATCTTGCAGAATATTTGAGCTTGCCAAGTGTGTGGGGGCACCAGCCCCAGACTTTGTGCACGTCATGGTTGTAAAAAGCTGCACAGCTTGGTTCATGTACAATTGCCCCCCCCATTGCCAGTGAATAACTGGCACAAAACATGGAAATAACCTAGCCTAGCCTCACCTAACCTCACCTACCCTAACTTTAACTTAACCTACCTAACCAAATATTAAATACGACTGAGCTACAATTTTTTTTCACTTGACCATAAATTATGAGTTGTCATTTTGTTTATATAATTATTACTACAAATAAACCACTAATTCATAGTGTTCCATGTCCTACCCTCCATACCAGTACCTTCCTAATAAATTCACATTTTTATCAGATAACTCTTAGGATAAAAATCAATCGATAGGCATATAGGCATATTGTATATAATTTATTTAAGTAGACATAAACACACTTATTTTTATATATAACTCAAAGATATGAAGGAAGGGAAAATGGGGAGGCGAGATGGGAGCTTTTTGGGCCGCTCCACCCACCCAGCTGCAAACAAGCTGAGGTGGCGACGTGTGCGCCCAGAGAAGCGCGGCGACATGTGCACTCACGTGGTAATGCGCGGGGGAAGGCCCTTTTCCCAGTGGGGGGAAAGGGTCTCAACCACGCAAACGCCACACGTGCACGGCCAGAGGCAGCCAGTTGAGGATCTGCCCAAGACGCACCAGGCGCCCGTTACCTTCATCTCGCCTTCGGGCTCAGTGACCCCATCGACTCCTACACATGCTAGACTCCGTGGTTGTTGTCCCAAGACGGGTCGGGTAGATCAACGACCATCTCGCAGGGAGGCAGGACACCAGTGGTTGCCCCTCTCGCAGTTCAGCCAGGACACGGGAGGTAGCTCGCCACCCCCCCCCCCTCCCTCCAAGATGAGCTGAGTCATTGACGGTGTACCAATCCGACCGAGCCTTTGACGTCCCCAGCTACGGGTCGCGGTGACCTTATTACGGATTTGGTTCAGTCTACGTTATTACGTTTAATTAACTTAGGCTGGTTAAGTTAGGTTAGTAAAGTTAGTTGAAACCCACCCACAACAACTTGCTTTACTTGCTGTATTTACTACTACTACCACTACTACTACTAATTTTCTCTAATAACCAATAGGCATGTAGTCCTGTATATTTATACTGTCACTACAACTAATATTAATTTTACTCGAAGACCAATCTGTCCACTCAGTACTCACGAGCCCTCCTTCACACACAGTCCTCCAGAGCCCTCCATCACAGTCCTCCAGAGCCCTCCATCACACACAGTCCTCCAGAACCCTCCATCACACAGTCCTCCAGAACCCTCCATCACACAGTCAGCCAGGCCCCCCACACACCCTCCACTGCCGAGTGTAGAAGCACGGTGTTGAGTAGTTTATGGGATGACCATAATAGCCAAGATATATATAAGTAACTTAACTGATGAGGCTGAAGTAACATGCTGGGTGTTAAATGTTGCTCAAGGTTCTGTCACTTCTCCATTGGCCTTCACATACATCAGCTGTCACCTGCAACATGTTTAAAGTTGGCATTTATGTAGAATGAATGTTAAACATACAATATCCATCTACCACTAAACAACATGTAGTTAAACTGTCGTCAAATGTACATAATTTTTCAAAAATTAATTATTTACAAAAGTCAAATTTAACTTTTCAAAATTAACTTATGAATTCATGATCAGTTAACGTAAGTGACAAAAAAATACTGAATTTATGTCTTGGAATAGTTTATCTTAGGTTAGGTTATGGTTAGTAAAGTTAGTTGAAACCCACCCACAACAACTTGTTTAACTTACTATGTTTACTACTGCTACTAATTTTCACTAATAATCAATAGGCATACAGTTCTGTATATTTCTACTGTCACTACAACTAATATTAATTTTACTCTAATATCAGTCTGTCTACAGATCGTCCTCCATAGCCCTCCAACACAGTCCTCCAAGAGTGTCCGCCAGGCCCCACACACTGATCACTAGGTCTACACACAGACCTATTAGGCCTCAAACAGTCAGCAGGCACCCCCACCCCCCACACACCCCCCACTGCCCAGTGTAGGAGCAGTGTCGAGTGGTTTATTGGATAAAGATACTAGCTAAGATATACTGTACAAGTAACTTAACTGATGAGGCTGAAGTAACATGCTGGTAGTTAAATCTTGCTCGAGGTTCTGTCACTTCTCCATTGGCCTTCACGTACATCAGCTGTTACCTGCAACGTGTTTAAAGTTGTAATTTACGTACAATGAAAATTAAACTTGCAACTAGATCACATGTACTTAAACTGTCCCCAACTGTTTACATAAATCATTACCTCCACATTAGTTTACCAATACAGTACGACTACACTATACTATACTGTACTGTACTGTACTACACTGCTTCATGCACTATACATAAGGTTTATTACAGCTGACTAGACCTTCCCTCCCTCATGCCCCCTTAAGTGTCAACACCCCACACCCTCTCGCAAAACGTTAAATAACCCCACCACAAGCCCAACCCACCTTCACTCTCAAAACGTTATACGACCCCACAACAAGCCACACCCAGCTACACCCTCACAAAACATTAAACGACACCACAGGAAGCAACATCCACCCACAACCCCTCACCAAACATTAAATGATACCATAGCAAGCTACGCACACCCACACCTTCACACAAAACGTTAAAATTGACCTGAAGGAACACCGTTGTGTATTGTGAGAAGCTTCACTCGTGGTCTGTTGGCCCCACATACTGCTCCACACTTCACTTGTGTCCTCATACTGCACCTCACTGACCACATACTGCACCACACCAATAACAGAGGGTTTTGTACTGGAGTTGAATCTGCAGTCATTCCATGATCTGAAAAAGAAAGATTCGCCAACACATTGTAATACGTAGATTGGCTTAGGTTAAATTGATCTTCAGTTGAAATAAGCTGGGGGATGAATCTTCAGGCGAGCCAAACATTTTAACATTTTCCAGAGGTTAATTAGATG
>NW_024745379.1:0-13253 GCF_018991925.1 Homarus americanus | reverse complement strand
TGCCGTCACAACACTCTCTGGTAGATTGTTCCAAGAGTTTACAACCCTCACTCCGAAAAAGTTTGCCCTCACGGTTTTCTGGACTTGCGGCTTCTTCAATCTTGAGCTGTGACCCCTTGTGGGGCGAGCGTCCGCCAGCTTCAAGTAAGGACACTCAACTGAGTAGTGCCCCCTGAGATGCTTATAAACCTCAACTAGGTCCCCCTTGCCCGTCTGTAGTATAAGCTAGGCAAGTTCAGGCGCTCCAATCTCTCAGGGTAGCTGAGGTGCCGAAGTGCAGGCACCAGTTTGGTGGCCCTCCTTTGAACATTTTCAACCAACTGACAGTTCCTAGCATATCTCGGGGACCAGATGGGGTGACAGTACTCCAGATGGGGAAGCACTTCACTCCTGAAGATCGTCACGAGGGACAGACCGTCTAGATATCTGAACGACCTTCTTATAAGACCCAATAATTTATTTGCCTGATTTACCTTCTTCTCACAATGGCCCGAGAAATTCAGCTCATTGTCAGCATACACACCTAGGTCCTTCTCACACACAGTCTCAACTAGTACATTTTCTTCATCCCGTTGGGACATATGGTACGCCTCCTTACCGTTGGTACGCCCCAGGTGCATCCTCTTACACTTCGTGACATTGAATCTCAGCAGCCATTTCTTCGACCATTCCTGGAGCCCACAGAGGTCCTTCTGCAGCTCTTCACAGTCCGCTTGGTTCTTAATTTCCCGAAATAACTTGCCATCATCGGCAAACATTTGTATGGAGGAGTGTACAACGTCAGGCATGTCATTTATGAAACAAACAAACAACAGCGGGCCCAATACACTACCCTGCGGTACCCACTTGTTACAGGTACAGATGACGATTTCGTGCCATTAATCACCACACATTGCTTGCGGTCATGTAGAAAGTCTTCTATCCACGCTAGGACATTTCCCCGAATTCCGTACCCTTCCAGTTTGATTTTCAGCCTTTCGTGGGGTACACTGTCGAAAGCCTTGGCAAAATCTAGGTAAATATTGTCGATATTACCACCCCGTTCTAGAATATGGGTCCAAATATCCAATACCTTGAGCAATTGTGTTAAGCAAGAGCGCCCCGGCATAAATCCGTGTTGGCAATCTTTTACAAGGTTGTTTCGTAGTAGATGTTCCATCGCGGCATCTCTGATAATACTCTCAAGTACTTTACATATTATGCTGGTCAGGCTCACCGGTCTATAGTTGTTCGTGGAGTGACTATCGCCCTTCTTGAAGATAGGACTCACATAAGCCACTTTCCATTCACTGGGGACCATTTGTTCATCCAGGCATTTACAAAACAGAATCTTCAGGGGCTCTGTGAACACAATGTGGGTCAGTGCTGTGTCGAACCGTCTGTCCTCAAACGCAGGAAGGTTAGTTGCATCCTCTCTTGTGAACACTGAGGAAAAGAAGCTGTTCAATGCCTCAGCTTTATCCTGGTCAGAATCTGCGTAACTACCATCTTCAAGCCTCAGGTCTGATACTCCTACTCGCGTTTTCAATTTCGACTTTGCATAGCGGTAAAACGCCTTTGGGTTTGACTTGACCTCGCGTGCAACCAGCCTCTGGAACTCCTTTTCAGCCCTCCTACACTCTATCTTTGCTTGGTTTCTGGCTCTTGCATACATCCTCCTGTCTTGCTCATCGTTTGACCCAACCCACGTCTTGAATTTCTGGGTTTTCTTCTTAATTTTGTCGACCGCCGCATGGTTCATGTGTAGGGATCCCCTCGTATTCCTAGAAGCACTGGGTTTGGTCTTGGGTATATATTTATCGATCAAATGGGTCATTTTACTAGTTATGATATTCAGCGTAGTGTCTGCGTTCTTGTACCTTAATAAGTCAGGCCAGTTGATACCCCTCATCTCTTCCCTCATCCCATTGTAATTTCCCTTGTAATATTTGCACCTTGGCCTGGCCTTATCTTGAACTAGGTAACAGTTAAATCTGAATGACAACACTGTATGGTGACTGGTGCCAACTGGGGCAAGGTGTTCCAGTTTGGCCACCATACCCTCCTCGTTTGTTATGATGAGGTCAAGTGGCTTGGGTGTTTGCTCCCCTCTGTAATGTGTCGGGTCTCTCACATGTTGGAACAGAAAATTATCTCTCAGAGTTTCTACAAAAAGAGTAGCAGGATTATTCAAGTCATTCGGGGTGGACTCGTTTCTCCAGTCGATGTCGCCATAGTTAAAGTCCCCCATGATAAGGAGGTGGCTGGGGTTGAGCATCGCCGCATTGTTTATTAAGGTTCTTAAGTTCCTTTGATTTAGTGGGCCACAGTTTGGGGATCTGTAGATACACCCGACGATAAGTAAGTCCCCTCCCTTTAATTTAATTTTACACCACTTGGACTCTTCAAAAACATCCTCTCCCTGTACCCTCGCCTGGCTGGCTCTAAGGTCTTGCCTAGCGTAGATAACCACACCCCTCCTGCAGGATTCTTGAGTTAGGTTCGTAAATGAGTCATATCCAGCAATACTGAACTCACATTCCTCTGGGTCGATTCTCCTGTTCTTGTACAACAGTTCTACAACTCCTACAATATCTGGTTGGTGTACTCTTAGTAGTGTTTCAAACTCCTCTCTCTTATCAAGGAACGTGTCAGTATTAGTGTACATGACATTCAAGCCAGAATTTGTTCTCGGTAACGTCTCTGCTCTTAGTAATAAACCCGCTCCACCCACATTCTCAGAAGCTGCAGCATTTGCTAAGTACACTGTATTTTGCAGGGTGTGGTTAGAAATGTCATTGTTTACACGGCGCTCGTTCCCTCCTGTCCGGTAGGCTGAGCTGGTGCCGCCTCCCGGGTGGGGGGTTGAGTGGGTGGAGGGTGCACTGCTGCCCCCTGGCCCTGTGTCGGCACACTTGTTTCCACTACCCTCCCCCTGAGTATACCCATGTACACCTGTCCCCGTTCCTCCTCGACTCCTCCCTCTTCTGCTTCAAGTCCTGCAGGAGCTTCTTGTGCTGTTCCCTCTGCATTACCGTGCGGTCTGGGTGAATAAATACATCCCGAAATGCCTCGCTCCTTGCTAAGTTTTTTGCCTGCCGAATAACTTGCCATTTCTCCTCCTCACTCCCTAGTGTGATCCTGAGGGGGCGAGGCTTAGCCCCCTGCTTTTGTCCCAGCCTCCTCACATCCTGAGGGGTTGCTGGAATCTTCAGAACCTCTGTGCAAATATTTTGAAACAGCACCTTGTCGTGTGTTTCCTTACTCACAGTTCCCTCCGCCTGGCTCTCGGTGACTCCAAAAACTATTACATTGTTCCTGCGCTGGAGCCGTTCCTGGTGTTCCTCCTCTCCCCTAACAGTAGGTCCGTTAATTTTCATTTCTTCGACACACTTTTTCAAAGTCCCAATCTGCTGTAGAACCTGTACTGATTCTGCATTACTCTCCGCCCTCCCCCGTGGCCCTCCTAATACGTCAGCATAACTCCTCTTAGCAACCACCTCCATTCTATTAGCTACTTCCTCAGTCTTAGCAAGGATCTCTTTCCCAACTTGCTCCAGTTTGTCAACCAGCAGGGCTCCTGCTTCATCTATTTTCGTCCCTAGAGAACTCGTTCCCTTATGGATTGCAATCGCTTCATTCACCTTGACTATGCAGCCAGAGCAATACCAGCAACAGCCATCATGCTTTACGGCAGTTAGTAACTTCCTAAACGTTGCATTAGTTAGGCCTGTATCCTCCATATCCGACGTCTCCCTGCAGTAATCACATATCAAACTCATGGTTGTTGGTTCACACTCAGGATGGGATGGAGAAAGGAAACTCACAATGTGCTCTCTGTATACATATTATATTGGATGTACAATGCAGCTTGGTGGCTGGAGCTGGGAGGAGGCAGCGTGGTTACAAGTGTGAGTAGGGAGAGCTGGTTGGCGAGCGTGCTCAGAGGTGGTGTTGCTTGCTGCGGCTGTAGCTAGAAGAAGGCGTAGGTCACGTTGTTGTTGTTGTTGTAGAGATTGTCGGACCGTAGTCCGACACGGGCCTTTGCCTATAGGCGGCCCGTTTGGTGGTTCCGGCTGGAGCTCCAGGAGCAGCCAGACCGGATTTGGGATTGGAGGTGGTCCCACCTGCAGATTGGAGGGATACTGCAGGTTGCAAGTGTGAGCAGACCCCCGATCAGTGGACGCTTACCACCAACCCCCACTCTTGGACGTGGTCAGTTTCGGAGTGGCGCGCCCACCGAACTGGGGTCCGCACTTGCTGGGAGAGGATGCTTTCTAAGCTATCTGGGTGGTGGGTATCGTGTGATGACCCGGAGTAGGTGGTGAATGTGGTCTGTATGGGCCTTTCGGGTTAGAGTGGCCGCTGGTGTTGTGTGTGCTTCTTGGGAGATTTGAGTTCTGTTTCGGAGGCTTTGTGTGACCTCGCAGTCGAGGAGATAGTGTTCAAGTGGGTTGGCTGCTGGCTCCTGACAGTAGGTGCAATCCATGACGTCATTTCCGATCATCTGCCAGGAGCACTTGTACCCTAGTCGTAGTCGATGAAGGCTGACTTGGGTTTGTCTTGGAGTTTTCTTGTCAGCGAAAGGTGGTTCCCCTTTTGTGGCCGCCAGGTACCATTTGGCTGATTGGGAACCAGCGTTGAGTGCATGAAGGAAGCTCTTTTTGATGTGGAGCTTGCTAGTCTTTCTGAGGTGATTCTTGATCTGTTGCACACTTGCTGGAACTTGGATGTGTACGCTACTAGAACGTGTAGCTGCCTTGGCTGCTTCGTCTGCCACGTCGTTTCCTCCGATCCCTACATGACTGGGAATCCAGTGTAAGACGACTGGTCGGTTTTGGCTTTGGAATTCCTGTAGCTGTGCGAGGATCGAGGTGATGATGTGGACGTTGTCTCTTGGTTGACTGTGTTGCAGCGCCTGCATGGCCGATTTCGAGTCCGTGTGAATTATGATGGACTTGTTGTGTTGTGTTGCAGCGTGTTGTAGGGCCTTTGAGATTGCTACCAGTTCTGTTTGTAGGGTGGAGCAGTCATTGGAAAGTCTCCATTGGAGGGTCTGACCTTGGGTGTAGAAGGCCGCTCCGGATCTATGATGTTTTGGGTCCACCGAGCCGTCTGTGAAATATGATGCTGCATCAGCCGGTGTCTCGGTGGCTATGGCTTCGAGAGTTATTTTTTTGAGGTCCTCCTTCTGGAGGTTGGCTTTACTATCGCCTAGGTCGGTAAATTTGAGTGTGGCTGGTGGAGGGCTCCATGGTGGAGGAACAGCGTAACCATTGTCTCGTGTGTCTTGGTAGTTCTTGACGAGTGTTTCTGCTTGCAGGTGTCGGATGACCTCGCTTGCCTCGTGCGACCAGGTGGCCCCTCGCACTCTGTGGTCGAGGTGGAGGGAGGCACTGATTCGAATCTTGGCAACTGTGGGCTTGTCTGCTCTACAGATTTTGGCGAGGAGACCGGCTGTCACCTGCTTGACTCGTACTGCCAGGGGTGGTAGCTCGGTTTCCATTTGCAGATTGCAAATTCTGGTCCACATGGTGCTCCGAGCATGGTCCTGAGAGCATTGTTTTGAATGACTTCTAGCTTAGCTATTTGGTCTTCTCTCAGTCCAATGAGTGCTGGAGCACTGTAATCTACCAGCGATCTGATGGCGGCTGTGTAGTAGGCTTTGAGCACATGAAGGTTTGCTCCTGCGGATTTGCTGGTGAGCGACCTCATTATATTGTGTCTGCTCTTCGTCCTGTGCCTGAGATACTCGAGTTGCGGCTTGAAGGTGAGTTTCTGGTCAAACCAGATTCCAAGACACTGGTGGGCGTTGGTCCAGACTACCGGCGTGTTTTGTATGGCGAGCATCTTGTCTGGTGTGTCTGTGCAGATGGCCATCGCTTTCGACTTGGCTGGATTTATCTTGAGTCCAAGTCTGTTGCACTCCTCTTCTATAAGTTGGAGTGCGTGTTGCGTGTTGGCTAGTCTGTTCGATCCTCTTACTATAAGCTGTAAGTCGTCTGCATAGCATAGGAGCTTGGCTGTTTGTCTGAAGGGAAGTTTGACTAGATTTTCCATCAGGACATTGAACAGCATTGGACTGAGGATGCCTCCTTGTGGGGTTCCGTTTTCGTGGACCCTGTAGCTTGAGGTTGCTCCCTGAAAGCGTACTCGTGCTTCTCTCTGTGTGAGGTAGTTCTGGATCCACCCCAGCAACCTTCCTTTGACGCCTTTTTTAGCGAGCGTAGTTGTAATGGCCAAAGGATTTGCTAGTTCGAAGGCTTTCTCCAGGTCGAGGAAGACCACCAGAGCTGGTTTGTTGTCCACTGTGCTGAGTATCTCGGCGATGTTGTTGCCTGTGCCGGTGTTCTCGGTGTAAGCAAAGATGTGAGGGTGTGGGCTGCCTACTTTCCACTTGAGTCGGTTGAGAGCCATTCTTTCTCCTGTCTTCGCTATGCAGCTGAGAAGGGAGATGGGCCTCGGTTTGTCTGGTTCTCTGGGCTTCGGAATGGGCTGTATATCTGCCTTCTTCCATTCCGGTGGGAGTCTTTGTGCTGTCCACGAAGCATTGATGGCTTGCAGCAGAGCCTCGTGTCCGGCTGTACCGGCATGAGAAAGCATGGAGTAGGTTATCCTGTCGGCCCCTGGAGCTGTGTCCTTGCTTCGTTTTAGCGACTTCTGGAGTTCTTGCTGGTTGAATGGTCTGTCAGTGTCATCTTCACTGTTGCAGGCCTCTTCGATCATCTGCAGTCTGACCTGTCGCAGACGCCGTTGTGTCTCCTCCGCCTGTCTCGGGAGGTTTTTCGTTGCTGCTCGGTCAGAGAACAGTTTTGCAAGTCTCTCGGCTTCCTCTTCTGGGTTGGGATGAGTTGGTGGTGGTGGTGTTGCCTTCCCAGATGCCCTTCGGATCTGGGCCCACATCTTGCCAAGGGAGGTGTGCTCGTTCAGTTCGGAGCACCACTTGAGCCAGCTTACGTTTTTAATTTCTTCCTTCTCTTCCCTGGTATCCTTAACTATGACTTGCAGGAGATGTCTGTTTGTTTCCGTGGGATGTCTCCTGTAGTTTCTTCGGGCCATGTTCACTCTGTGGTTGAGTTCTTTCACCCTGGGACAGTAGTACCAGTAATCATTGTACTGTCTTGATGTGGGTTTTGTTTTTGGGATAGCCTCTTCTGCCGCTAGGTGAAACGCCTCGACCAATTGGTGGTGGAGGGTTGTCTCATCCGCGGGTGCTGCGCCGGCCGGCTGTGATTTTTCGCGCCACTTAGCCAGGTGTTTCTTGAAGAGTCCCCAGTCTGCCTTTTGAGTGTTGTATCTCCATCTCGGGGGAGGTGGAGTGGGGAGTTTGTTCACCTTCAGCGTTGTTAGGGTGGCGAAGTGGTCACTGGTCAGCGTGGGGTGTATCTGCCAGGAGGCCGAAGGCTGTAGTGCACTGGAGACGAAGGTTAGATCTAGCCTTCCTCCCCTAGTGTGGGTGGGCTCTCCGGTGTTCAGGAGGCAGATCTCGGGTGTATCTTGAAAGGTGGTGTATAGGTGTAGGCCGTCTTCATTTGTGGGGCTTGCCGAGCTTAGGAAGGGATGATGTGCGTTGAAATCCCCTCCTATGAGTGTGGCGTGGTCAGCGGCCGAAGCAAATAATTGAGTAACCTCCAGTGAGCCCCTTGGGTTCTTGTAGATGTTGTGAACAGTTAATTCCCGTTCTTGGAGGGTTACTTTGACGGCCTGTGTCTCGATGTTTTCCCCACATGGAAATTGCTGCGTGACATCGGCGGAGGGTATGCTTGACTTGACCAAGATCATACATCCTCTTGTTGACGCCTGCGTGAAATGCCTCCTGTATGTCTTGTAACCGCTGAATTTGAAACAGTGGTGTTCTTGTAGAAGTGTTTCTTGTAGGAGTATGATGTCAAGCTTGTCCTTGGCTGCTGCTTCTTGTAGGAGGTGTTTCTTGTTTTTGATGCCCTGAGCATTCCATGTAAGGATGTTCAGGGTGCTGATGTTTTCCACCACTGTTTCATCGGGGACTTCTGGTGGTTCTCGATGGAGATGTCCAAGCTCGATTCCAACTGGATCAGGTTCATATCTTCGTGTTCTGTGGTTTTTGCCTTCTGGGCCGTGGTTCGGTTCAGGGGAGTTGAAACGTCCAGTTTCTTTCTGGGAGCTGTCGGTATCTTGGGTTCTCTGGTGGCCTTCTTCGGTGTAGAGTGTACCTCGGCTGTCACTCGTGTGCGGACCGGCGTGGCTTCCTGCACTGAGGTGGCTGGAGCTGTGGCGACTTGCCCGAGGACGCTCCCCATGAGTATTTGGAGCTGTGTGGGTTGGATCTTGTGGCCCAGTAGTCCGGCTAGGCCCTCCGCGAAGGTTGTCAGTACCTTGGCTAGGTCTGATACGTGTATCATTCCTTCTGGTGCCTTGGTGTGTGCTTCTTTTGTCTTGCTCGTGGTTGTCGTTGTCTGCTGCTTGGGTGGCTGAGGTGTGGCCGTAGTGAGGCCAGGAAACTGGGCTGCACTTTGGGTGTTGACTGGCTGAGGAGGTTGTCTTTGTTGTCTTGGCCTTTGGGTTCCCCACACGAAGGTACTTGGTGGGGCTGGTGTGTAGGCGGTGGGGGCCGGTCTTGCTGCTGGTCGGTTTGCCTGGACCCTCTTTGTTCTCTCGGAGCATCCAGGATTCCAGGCGTGGTGTTTGCCCCCGCAGTTGGCACACTTGGGGGCAATTTTTTCCCCATTTTTCAGCTTGGTGAGGCAGGAGTGTGTGCCGTGCTTCTGTGCGCAGACTGCGCAGATTTCCTTGTACGTGCACCTTGTCTGATGGTGCCCGTATTTCTGGCATCTGAAGCACCGCAGGGGCTCTGGGACGAAGGGCCTCACTTCGTAGATCCCCCAGGTTTTGAGGTCTATGGTGCTGGGGGGTGAGCCGTAGTGCGTTATGAGCACTTGTTTCGTGGTGGCCGTCTTGTCGGACAGGGGAGAGCATCTCTCGGCTTTTAGGATCTTCGGGTGGTTCTCCAGGGGTTCGAGAGGTAGTTCCTTTGGGTACCGGAGGACTACCGACTTCATCAGTTTCTGGGCGGGGTCTAGCTTGGTTGAAGTAATGGTGGTGGTGTTTTGCAGGTAAGTGTCGAGGGTGGTGGCGGAGTTCTTGTCTTTGGGGTGAACGATCATCTCCCCCTTTAGGTTGGGCCGCACTGAGAACTTGGCCAGAGGATTTAGCTTTTCCATCTCTGTGACGGCGGCATATGTTGTTTTTGCGTCCGTTTTCGCGATCCGGAATTTTGGCAGTGTCGTTGGAGGTGAGCTGGTGGTGGTGATGGGTGCCTTTGGGGCTGCTTGACGGCATTCGTTTCCCGAAAAAGCACGTCGGCGTTTCTTGTTTTCTACCATCGTCCAGTTGTCCTCAGTAGCGGTAGCAGTGGTGGTGGTGGTGGAGGTGGTGGTGGTGGTGGAGTTGTTGGAGGTGGTGGCAGTGTTCCTAGTTTTCAGGGCTTCATTGAAGGCGCGTAACTGGTCTGCTTTCTCTGTGCGAAGCCTGTCGTGGTTCGGGTCGTCAGGTTGGCGGTTCAGGCGGGGATCGCGGTTAGGAGGGCAAAGGAATTACAGCACTCCCCACTAGCTGGTGGTCGTAGAGTGGTTCCTGAGCTTCTCTCACGGAGCCCCGATTGGGGAAGCCTACTTCCTAGTGTATGTGACTGCTCACTTATAGACGTGAGCTAAGTGTGCCTATTTGGGAAGGATAAGGATTGCTACCCTCTTTCCAGGTGGACCCGCACGATCACGGTTTTCCTGGAAAGACTCGGCTGGGATGGGTTTTGCTCCAACCCCCTTTCGTGTTCACAATCTCCTGGGAGGGAGGTGAACAGTTACAGGGGGGACCGCAGGACGAATACACTTTTGAGGGTGCAGGTCCCTAGGCCAGAGCGAAAAAGGAAAAATAGTAGTAGAAGGAAAAGAGCTCAAACCACGCCGGGAATATCGCGCTATAACTGCTCTCCAGCTGGAGTGTGGGTCACTCACACCACCAGTGGGGAGGGCAAGCTAATGCTCGATAAACCGAGAACGCTCGTGAGTTGTTGTGGGCGATGACAGTCGTGGGTGGTCCGGTCCGGGAAGATGGCCAACAATGGTACAAGGGAGAGGGCGGTCTTCACAGTTCCGGGTCCAGCAGGAGGTCTTGTTGAGAGGTCTTCTTGGTTCAGGAGCGATGTGAGAAGTGAGCGATGAAGGCCAGGTGAGGTGAGGTCTTATATAACCGCGGTAGGCGTGGCTTGATGGAAGGCCCCCGCTTTGTTCGGCGTAGCTGGTTACCTGACCTTGACCACGAGGGATACGCCGGCAGATTCGCGGGGGGTCGGCCAGTCAGCGACACACGGCGTTTGTAGGGGAGGCCTCCACTACAATACTCCCCCTCCCCTCCAGGCGGTGCAGGAGACTCATTGTCGGCAGGGTTGTATCCCACATGTGAGACAACGGGCGGGGGTGTGGATGAGCTGGCGGCTACCGGAGATGACTCTGTCTAGAGACACGAGGTCTGTAGGAGAAGTAGAGGGAGGAGTAGGTTTGTGGATCAGAGAAGGTTTTACAGGTGAGGAATGTGGTGCTTCTCTCGCAGCGGGTACGCAGTCCTCAGTGGCACAGGGTGGGGCGTCTGGGTCTGCGTCAGGAGCAGGGGCCACGTCGGGAGGAGGGTGCAAGACAGGCGCAGTGGGTACCTGAGGAAGAAAAGAGGGTGCCCAGAAATGTTGTGGGCGAGGTGGTGCTGCAAGGGGTAATTGTGGGCAGACTGGCGGAGGAGGAGTGGGATTAATGTGTTCAGGGCGGTGGGAAGGCTGGCGTGGGGCAGTAGCCTTGAATGCAGAAACCGCCTGACGTAGTGTTTGTAGTAGGTCGTGACGGGCAGCAGGAGTGAAGTGGTCAAGGTCAGAAGTAAGGTGAGTGATGTGCTGCTTGATAGTGGCGGAGGTTATGGCGCCTACCCGTCTCCGTCGATGTAGCTTCCCCGTGTGGTTGCAGGGGGCCTCACAGCATCTAGCATTAGCACCAAAATGTTGATGGTACCAACAGGGGGTAGATACACTGTGCTGGGGGCGGCGTCTGAGGCAGGACGGGTGTGTTGGGGTCGGTAGGACGTGGTGCGTGAGTTAGGACCAGGTCCAGCAGCAGGCATGGAGGAGCAGAACTGTTCAATGGTGTCCATCCTGCGGTTCAAAGTTTGTAACAGGTCCCTGATGTCTTGTGAGGTATTGCTCGGCTGAGGGGTGTTGACCCGGCTTACAAGTTCGGAGGTAGGTACTGGTGTGGTCGTTGGGTTGTCCGCGGCAGCCAGGCACGCAGCCGCGCACTCGTTGAATATTCTGTCTGCCGCGGTTGCGTAGAGTTCAGGTGTCGTCGAGTAATCTACTGCGGACAGGATGATACGTACTTGTGTGGGGAGCTTTAAAAGTGTGAAGCTGACGAGATATGTCGGGGAAGTCTATGGTTCGCATGCCAGGGAAAGTTTAGCCTGTAGAGCAGTGGTTCTCAACCTTGTTTGCCCCATGCACCCCTTTCACCATATGTCAGAATGTCATTCCCCCCTCCTCTCCAAGATTGTCTGCCTCAAAAAGTGCATTCCAAATAATATGCATATAATACTGAAAATCCTTTATTTTTTCCATATTAGTACATATACATTTACAATTTTACATGGATTATTTTTATAGTGGAGTTTTACAAATTAAATGCCAATTGAAAATGTTGATGGATTTATAAAACTTGAATAAAAGTAAAATAGTTTTTTTTTTATTTATAATGAATTACTTAACAGACCAAACTGAAGCATAATGCAATAAAAAAAAAGTTCAATAGAATACCAGGATATTGTAAATTTGTAATTAATTTTATTCAGGTGAAGATTACAGTCAATGAGAAACCTGTGATTGTTTTTTCTTCGCCAATTCTGGGATACGCGGAGGAGTGCTTGAAAGGGCACAACGCAGGTCATTTTCTACCTCTAATCTACTACGTTGCTTCGTTTTAATTTGCAACAGAGTTGAAAAGCCTGACTCACAAAGATATGTCGACACATACGGAAGCAATGCACGGATAGCTCTTTCTGCCACTTTTGGGTAGGAATCGCACATCAAGGGCCAAAATTCTGTGATTGATTTCTCATCGAACATATCTCTTGCTCCCGAATCAGTTTTCCCCCCTGAAAACCTGAATTCCCCCCCTAGGGGGAATTCCCCCCTGGTTGAGAACCACTGCTCTAGATCATGCTGTGTTTACTGAGGGTTACGTTCCCCCAAGAAGCATGCATGCATATATATATATATATATATATATATATATATATATATATATATATATATATATATATATATATATATATATATATATATATATATATATATATATATATACATATATATATATTGTCGTACAGTGCAGTGCTAAGGAGTTACTAGGTCAGGAGAAGCTTGCTCAGAGTTCCTGTTGGGCGAGGAGCTTTCTGAGGGAGCGGGTGGTGTGGAGCTGTTGAGAGATCTTGCTGGTCCAGTCACCGAGTGCAGAATGACTTCCCCAGTACATACATACATACATAAAAGCTAGTGACAAGGGGGAATGAGGTTCAGGGGAAGGATAAAGGGAGGATAGAAGTGAATTTTAGAAGGAGAGAATAGGTGTAGTGGCTAAACACCGCTTGCGTGAGGGGGTAGGCAATGTGCCCGGATGGTGTAACAATCACAATTAGGACGAGGCAGAGGGAGGGCGGGAGCAGGACCGGGCAGGCAAAGGGCCATCGCGGGTGCTCTGGTTGTCGTCTTAGCTTAGGCAGTGTTGGCAAAGCGGAGGAAGAACCGCCCCGCCACGGCGGCGGCGCAAGCCGAGAAGGTGAAAAATGGAAATGTAGCTAGTCGTAGGGTTGTTTGGAGAAAGATGAAGGTAAAGTCTTTATGCTTTGTCAAAGAGGAACGGAGCGAGTTGGAGGAAGGGTTTTGAATCTTTGAGCTTGAAATATCAAAGTATTTGTAGTAAAGAAGGATGAGCGTATCGTAGAAGAGTTTTTAGTAATAGCAGGAGACAGATTTGAGCTTTTTTGTCAAATTATGAACGGAGATGAGAATGAGATATAGGTTGATTGGTTTCAGTCTTGAGTAGGTCGATTTTGTTCAGAGTGGCTGTCACAGAGGTTGGGTATGTTTGATTTGGTTCTGGAGAGTTGTAGTATTATGTAGGGCTTTGTCTGGGGATGGGGTTTATGTTTGCAGATTGGTTGTGGGGGGGGGAGTTTGTATTTGAGGATTGGTTGGGGGTGGA